>NC_083624.1:19734354-19811854 GCF_963584025.1 Labrus mixtus
AAGTGGAGTTGAATATCCACTAGCGAAATAATCTCAAAAGGAAGCTAGTGGTTGCCCTGTAAGTCCTGAAATCATACAATCGACGGGCGTGACAACCTCCGGGTCTCATTGTAAGGACTCGTGATTCAAACCACTCAGAAGTAAATAAATCTTTATTTCAAATGACATTTCAAATGTTACCTTTACCTCCGGTCGACATTCAGACTGTTTGTGACTATTGTTTGATGAAGAAAATCCTGACAGGCAGCTGCTCCTCTTTCATTTGAAGTTTGATCTCATATTTCTTTGAGATTTCTGATCAAATCATGTACACACACACACACACATACACACAGACACAAACACACACACAGACACACACATACACACAGTTGCAGTGACCAAGGAAACATAAAGCTTTATTTAAGTTTCGCCTCAAACTACGGAGCACTACCTTTCTTCTTCTTCTGTTGTGCTTTTAGTGTAGCATCATTTAGCCTGTTAGCATGTTAGCTCTTCAAACTGCAGCTTCCTGGTTTTAGAAGGAGGGGCCTTAACGCTGAAGGACTTTTCTCTCTTTGTTTATTTATTCTGATCCATAAATGCAGATTTCTTTTTGTGTTTCTGAGCAGACAACCAGCTGCTTGTGTTTATGTTTACAAATGGAAATATTATTTATATGACGTGATGACTGATTTAAAGGAGCATTTCACCTCAAACTGACAGTGTTTTTCTTTTTATTGATTGTTCAACTTTTTCTTTGACAACTGACTCGACTGACAGAGCTCTGACTCGACTGACGGAGCTCTGACTCAACGAGTTTGACATCAAATCTTAAATCCCTACAAACAAATGTTTCCTGCTGTGTCAGAAACTTTTGACAGATTTATTTAAATGTTTTTTTTTTAATAAAAGGGCTGCTTTTTACGACTACTCGGAGACATTCATCTTTGAGAAGAAATAAATAAATGCTGTCTGAATCCCACAGATGTGTTTATTTTTTAAATTGCCATGTTTCCCACACTTCCTGCTGCACCTGAACACCTCATGATGAACAGCTGCTGCTGTGTTCAATAAAATGCGCTCAGCTGGAACATTAACAGCAGCTCACACTCGTCAGACATTAAATTAATAAAGTGTGAAACAGGAACAGAGAATGATTATGTCGAGCGGCTTCATTTATTTCACTTTGAAAATCTGAACAGAGGGGTTAAACTACCACAGTGTAAAACTCCTGCTGTTCTCCCATAAGCCCAGATCATTTCATCGTCCAATCAGAGAGGACTATTAAATGACCTTTTGTTGTAGTTAGAAGATTTCACCACTAGTTGTCACTGTTATTTAAGAAACATGCTGCTCACTGATTGGTCACGTCAAGTTCAAACCTCAATTCTGACATGTTTAGGTTAGTTTGGACGTAACGCTCTACTAGTTAAGACGAACCTTACGTCTCCATGGTAACCAAGCAATGACCACGCTAAAGATACAGACTAGTTTACATGAAGAGTTTAGTGCAGACTCTACACAGAGCCGCTGACACAGAGCCGCTGACACAGGGCGCTGAACAGTTCACGTCCTCATTTAAAGTAAAAAGAGATTTATTTTCAGTCCAAACATCAGAGCACCAGCTGATCGCTCCTCGGAGGGGGGAAGGGTCACACCCGTGTCCCCGTCTCTCTGATCCACAGGTTGCCCACTTGAGTGCCGAACTCCATCCCGTCTCTGCGGTGAGAGAAGAAGAGCTCGGGGTGACAGGAGGTGCAGGGGGTCACAGACGGACGCTCTGTCACCGTGTCGTCGTGGATGTTCTCCGGCAGCACGCCGCCACACTGGAGGAGGAGTCTGAGGAGGGAGGTTACTCAATTTAGAAACAACGTCAAACTAAACTAAAGGCAGGTCCAAAGAGAGCGAGCTTCATTCAACTCTGACTTTAGGCTTTACAGACCGGATGACCCTGTGACCTCTGTTCATGGTTCATCTCTCAGCAAGACGCATTTCAGGTAAATTCAGTGCGTGTCTTGCGTACCTGTTGGCGAGCCGGATGTTGACGTGCGGCGTCTTTGACTCGGGGTCGGGGACACAGTCGGGGTGGATGCTGTGAAAGTCGAGCGCCTGATCTCTGAACAGAGTGAAACAACACGCCCCCACCGACGGTCCCACGGCAACCAGGATGTCACTCACACGGCAACCAAACTCTCTCACCATGGCCTCCACCGTCGCCATGGCAACCCCCATCAGGGTGCCTTTCCATCCTTACGACAAAAACACAGACGCAAAATTAAAAAAACATTCATACCAGAAGAAGGAAGGTGATTTTAGAACGTCTGTTATGTTTCTACCTGCATGTGCGACTCCTACCACTTTAGTCACAGGGTCGGCGAACAGGATCGGCATGCAGTCGGCTCCCGGGGCGGCGATGACCACACCGGTCTGGTTGGTTACCATGGCGTCATAACTCTCCGGCTCCTCTTTCCCCAAAACCCAAACGTCAGAGGCGTGATTGACCTGCAAGACACAAGAGAACACGAAGACGCTGTGACCTCGAAGATGATTTCTGTTTCTCGTCCTCCACGACGGCGAGCCGACGACACTTTACAGAAAGCACAAATAACCTTCCTCGTGCTTCTACTGTCGGACGTGTAGCGTTTCCCATTCAAGTTAAAAACATCAATCATTTCCGTTTTCCACATTCATCACAACAACTGTGCTGATGACTGAAAGTACCTTGACCAGACGGAACTGCTCAGAATGGAAACCAGCGTGGAGGGCCAGCCGGCGTCTGTTCTCCGTCACCACGGCGATGGGGTCCCTCCTCCGGCGGCTGCTGAATAGGTTCAACGAGGACATGGTCGGGATCGAGGACACGCCGCCACCACGTGTGCTGAAGCCGTGACCGAAACATTCTAAGAGGAAAACAAAGAATGATCATTTCTTTCATCTTTATATCATCAGACCAAACTCCATTCAGAAATCTGCAGATTTAACAGAACTGATCTCATCGGCCAGACGGACCTTTTCTTCCAACTCTTCACGTTAGCGAAACACCGAGTTAAAAACAAAACATCGTAACACTCCGCCTCATTCAGACGAGTCCTCAAGAAGGGTTTTAAATACGGATCCACATCCTGTGACCCTCACTTCATTTATATCACGTTTAATGTTTGTGGAGTTTCAGAAGAGAAGCAGCGATGTGACAGAAAGCCAGCACGACTAAATAACAAGCAGACGTAAACATGTGACGTCTTTATATGTCAAAAGTCAGATAAACACAGCGTGATTAATGTTTCTGTAGTAAGAAGTGTCTTTATCACGATGTGTAAATGGACTTGAAATTGCAAAGACCTGTTCTAGTCTTCTGACTCCTCAAAGCGTTTTCACACCACAGGATTCACACACTGATGGTAGAGGCTGCTGAGTAAGGAGTCCATCAGTATTAACTCATCCATTCACACGCCCACGACAAAGCAGCGGGAGCAACTTGGGGTTAAGTGTCCTGCCCAAAGCCACATTGAACATGTGGCTGCTGGAGCTGAGGATCAAACCCCCCGACCTTCAGGTTCAGAGACGATCGACTACCGACTGATCCTGTTTAGAAGAACACTTAAATGTTTGAAATATGACTTTCATCTTTTTGCTGTGTGCTTGATGAACGTTTTAAATAAATAAATATCATCAGAATCAAGATCAGCTTTGTTTGTGTACACAGACGAAGACATTGACTTTGCTCTCTTTTTATTAATAATAAAATATAAAACTATTAAATGAATATAAAAAATCCTTCAGAACAGCGAGGTGAGGAGTGAAAAAGATGCTGAAGTGATGTCACAGGTGGTTTATTTAAAGGAGGTAGATGAACAGTATTCAGTGTGCAGACAGGTGATATAACAATTAAACGGTATTTATTTAACGTGTTTTAATTGAACTGACCTGGGATCAGGGTAGACCTGAGGACTCTCAGCTCTCCTCTCAGCGCCGGAAGCTGCCGCACAAACGCGGTCACGTCTTCTCCTACGTCATCAGGTGAGTCCTTGTGGGCAGATTCTGTGCAGCTGGCACAGGTGAGGTCGACCACCTTGTACTCGAATGTGTACACGGCGGTAAAAAGTAGCTGCTGGTACATCTGCAGCACCTGTCGCCCCCGCGGGGACGTGATGACCCGGACCGAGCTCTGGTCCAGCTGGTCCAGGGTCTCTTTAAACCGGTACAAACTTTCTGCTGTGGAGGCCGAGTCCAGCACGCATGCGTTTTTTCTACCATTACTGCTGCTGCTGCTGCACGAGCTCAGCTTTGAAATGTTGTTTGAGTTCCGGTAACGCTCCCCACACAGCAGGAAAACCCGCGAGCCTGACTCGGACTCCTCCCGTAGAGACTCACCGGTGCACGCGGGGTAGCAGCCGTAGATCAGGTCTATCAGCACGTGCACAGACATGACGGACACTGTGGCGGGGTGGTGGGGTTGAACGTCTCCGCACAACGAGGAATGTTCACTGACAGATTGTATCCAGTGCTCCCCGCGGGAAGCATATTTATCAGACACAAACCGAATCCACAGCTCGCTCTGCACTTCCTGGTCCCGCCCACCTGCAGCATGGCCCCGCCCACTGTGGAAACTCCTGACAGGTTGAAAACACTGACCTCAGCCGCTCCCTCTGGTTTCTGCCGACGGTCAGTCACAGAAACAGGAAGATGCCCCGTGAGTTCAAATGTTCACACTCTCACAGATGAAGTCCGCACGTGAACTTCATTAACAGATAGAAACTTTATTTAAAAAGCCTCTTTGTACCTGAACAGCTGTACACCTGCAGTCTATCTCTTAAGCTGTGAAGACTCCTGCGGGTGTGTGACTGTGAGGCAGGTAAAGAAGAGGAAATCTGAGCTGAGCGTGTAAACAAACCACCTGAGGAGTTAGAGATGTTGGAGTTTCCCCGAGTCAGCACGATCACACAGTAAGAAGCGTCACACTCAGACCTGTGGCTTTGAGAAACTCCTCGGACTTCTGGAGTTTAAAGAGGAGGAAGTTATGACTATAAATACTTTAACAAAACTTTACAGAATAAACCAGACGAGACAACTGAAACAAACTGAGCTGAAGGATGAGTTCAGATTATTTACAGCTGCTGAGTCAGAAGACAAAATCTCTGTGTACTTTTAGTTTGTTTGTTCTGGATTGTGACGCTCGAGACGTTCCAGCTCTGGAAAGTCCATCAGAGGTGCTTCACAGGGCTCGAGGATATTTTGAACTTTAATGTTTTAAACTGCAAAGTTTTATCAAAATCTACCAAAAACTTCAGAGTGAAATCTTTGACTGTTTAATAAGGCCGTCAGAATGTTTGATACTTTTTGATACCACAATTTAAAAATGATAAAATCTCCGTCTCTGTGCGATCGTTCCAAAAATGACTGAAGCTTTAAATAACGGCATTTATTTCATACAACAGATCTACAGGAGAGGAACGAGTCCATCGAAGCCCCCAGGTAAACTCCTGCACTCTGTCTGCACAACACTCTGGAAATGTTTGTTACAAGGTAGACGTTCTTTAGAGACGCAAGTGGACCCAAACGTTCCTCTCCATAGTGACGTGGAGCGCCTCCTGGAGGATCCTGAGGTGTTCCCAGGTTATTCTGCTGATAACTGTTGCTGCCGTGGCGAGGCTTTGTTTCAGCACCAGGCGCTGCTCGCAAACTGTTGCGAGGCGGGAATGTTTGTCTGTCCCTGATTTTCAAGGCGTTGTTGCTAAAGGTCCAACCAGTAAGATGTGTAGAGACTGAAATGATAAAGGTACCTTACTATATGATCAGACATTAAGGAAACATGCTATGTTGAAGTGCTGGCTTCTCTGACAACAATGCAGCAGCCAGTATGTCCTCCTTCTAACTTTAGATTCTGGTCCTGAATGATCTGGATTTGTTTGGACCAGAGAAGGTAGGCGGTTTTAAGGCACCCCCCACACGGCCGTTTTGGACGCCCCTCGGTTTGACAGATATGAGACCAGTTATCAGGTCAAACCAACAGGTGTTGCAGCGATGGAAGCGGGCAAGAGAAGTGGTTCAGATAGAAGATAAAGATAAACTTTATTGATCCCCTGTGGGGGAAATTTTTGCATTACAGCAGCTCAAGAAAACAGGAATATAATTATTAAAAATAAAAATAGAAGTTAAAAATCAAACATATTTACATCAGTTAAATAAATAAAAAATACAATAATAGAATTTTACACAGTATCTACACTTCCACTTGTGGAGAGAGTTGTTGTTATTAAAAACACATACAGTGTGTAGCATTATTGATGAGTCATGAGGTGGTGATGCTGTTAAAGAGTCAGATTAAACAGTCTACAGATGGGATGAACGAGCTGCGGTAGCGCTCTGTCTTGCAGGGTGGGTGTCTCAGTCTGCTGCTGAAGGAGCTGCTCAGAGCCCCCACAGTGTCATGTAGGGGGTGAGAGGGGTTGTCCAGGATGGATGTCAGCTTCACTAACATCCTCCTCTCACCCACCTCCTCTACAGTCCAAGACAGAACTGGCCCTCCTGACCAGTCTGTTCAGTCTCTTCCTGTCTCTCTCTGTGCTCCCTCCTCCCCAGCAGACCACTGCATACAAAAGTGCGGACGCCACCACAGTGTCATAAAAAGTCTGTAGCAGAGTCCTGCACACTCCAAAGGACCTCAGTCGCCTCAGCAGGTGTAGTCGACATTGGCCCTTCTTGTACTGGACGTCTGTGTTGTTTGACCAGTCCAGTTTATTGTTGAGGTGAACACCCAGGTATTTGTACATCTCCACCCTCTCGATGTCCAAGCCCTGGATGTTCACCGGTGCAGTCTGGGGTGCGGAAGTCAATCACCATCTCCTTTGTCTTTGTAGAAAAGGCCCCAAAGTTACATGTTAAGGTTTTTGCTTTATGTTAAAATAGTGTTTGATTCCTGTTCAGTTTAATGTGATGATATTGTGCTCAATAGGGGAGAGGTGTCACCTGCTGGTCATTTAGTGAATTACATCATGTAGTAATGAGCAGTGTGCAGAGTAATCACTTCAGAAGTTGGTTGTGCGTGAATGAAAAGAGTGAGTACTTACCTGAAGTCTTATATGTGACATTGTGTGTTCTTTAATGTTGAGGCAAAGTTGTTCACTCCCGCGGAGCCGGAGTTTAGAGCTTAGTTGTTCGTCGTATTCTGGATATGCTAATTAGCCGATGTCACGGCCCCGACACGCTTGCTAACTGTCCCCCGGCTTAGTTGGAGCCACACAGTAGTTGGAAAAGAGTCATGTCGAATTCATTACATGTTTATGCTTAGCCTACCTAGTGCTAATTCTTTCCCGTGTTAATATTAGTGTTATTTTAGTTGCCTGTTAGTTACGAGGTTTGCTAACTGTGTTGCTCTCTGCACGAGGAGGAAAGTTTGATGTCCGTGCTTCACAATAAAAGCATCGTAGTATTTTTATAGAATGATTGTAAGACTGTTAAGCCTACGGTAGCCTTTCTGTGTTTAATACTTTAGGTTAAAGAGACATGTAGCTTACCTTTATTTATTTACATATTATAACCTATTACATTACTGTATAGTGTTTTGTATGTTATAGAGGTAAGATGAAGCATTCAGATGTGTTCCTTAAGTATATATTCTGCTATTCTTTTTCTTATAGAAAACCACAACAAGACCCAATACTCTGTCATATTGAATGGCCACTGAGATGCCTGTATTTTGTTTCACTATGAGGAAGAAGTAAACAGCCATTCAACCAAATCTGCACTCTTGTTATTCATATTCTGGAATAAGGCCTGAAGTGGTGTTCTGGCCGACACACCTGAGTGAATCCAGTGAAAAGCAACAGACTAGTGTCCCAACTGAGTTTAGTTTTATTATCTTCATTACAGTCTTGCTGGCGCTGAGCTGAAGGTGGTTGAGCTCACTCCAGTCGACAAAGTCCATGATGACCTGCCTGTACTCCTGTTCGCTCCCCTGAGACACACACCCCACGATGGCTGTGTCATCAGAGAACTTCTGCAGGTGGCAGCTCCCAGAGTTGTAACAGAAGTCCGAGGTGTACAGGGTGAAGAGAAAAGGGGAGCGAACTGTCCCCTGCGGCGCCCCTGTACTGCAGACCACCATGTCAGACTCACAGTCCTGAAGCCTCACGTACTGTGGTCTGTTGGTGAGGTAGTCCGTTGCCCATGCAGCCAGGTGACAGTCCACTCCCGCCCTCTCTAGCTTCCTGGATGGTGTTGAAGGCACTGGAGAAGTCAAAGAACATGACCCTCACAGTGCTGCCGGTGTTCTCCAGGTGAGTCCATGATCTCTGCAGCAGGTAGATGACGGCGTCATCCACCCCAATGTTCGGCTGGTAGGCAAACTGCAGAGGATCCAGATTTGAAGTCACCAGGGGGCGGAGGTTGTTGAGGACGAAGTGATTGTACCCGACCTAAAAAGCCTCTGCATGTTTCTAATAAGCTCCACGAGCAGAAACGTGCTCAAACTAGGATCAATATTGGAGATGCTTTTGAAAAATGGAGAGAGGTTAGAACACAGAAAGGTTTACAGACCGATGCAGAGCTGGCTAAACACTGAAGCTTCAGAGTCCACCACATGGTGACCTGTGTGAGCATCGACTCTAGAGAGGAGGGGGCGGGGGGGAAACAGCTCTCTACAATGTTTTGAATTTGGACTGCAGTACCCGTTTTAAACACTAGGTGTCAGAGTTACATATTGCTCCTTTTAGATACATCTGTATTCTTTATTTTAATTAAACAATCTGTAATCTTCTCTGATACAGTTCTGTAAATGTTAAAAGAATCAAAGTTTCTTAAAGAGATCAAAGAGAAACGCTCAGAAAGTTAAAGTGGATTATTATTTATCAAGATTTCTGCTTTCTTTATAAACTTCTTCCAGCTTTAAAAAAAAAAAGAGTTAAACAATCTCTCCTCACATTTAATATATCCCTTTACTCACCAGCAGGTGGCACCAAACACCCAGTTCAGATTTCACTGAGCTGTTTTGTTCATTTTTAATTCTCAGAAAACTTTGATTAAATATCCTTTAATATTTTTGTTTTATAGTTTCTTTCATAATAATACAAATCTGTTTCAATCTGTAGACAAACATCCTGATGTCACAGACTGTTTACGATGCATCAGATGTGATTTCACTGATATGATCTTTATACAACACCGATGTAAACAACATGTGGTTGTTTATTGTACAACGACAGTGAAGGCGTTTTATACGGTGGCTCTGAAGGTCAACTGCAAAAACATTTCACTGAACAATTTTCCTGAAACACAAACGAGACCTCTGTCATGGGTGTGGAAAATCAGGAAGTGGACCCAAGTGCAGAAGCTAACAAAAACTATTTATGTGAAAATAAAGATCAAAAGTCCACAACAAAACTTAATCCAAAAATCAAAATCCAACAGGAGAAAACAAGGAGCCGCAAGGAGACATTAGTAAACTGATGACTGACAATGAACTGACACAGAGGGGAAGAAACACAGACTAAATAGACATAGGGTAATCAAACACAGGTGAGAATAATGACACAGGTGAAGACAATGAGGGCAATCACACTGGAGGGAAACAAGCAGAGGCAGGAATGAACACAAGACAAGAAAGACTGGAGACTAGAACTACAACATAAATCAAGAAACACTAAGATACAGAGAACTCAAGAAAGTAACAAAAACACACTAGAACATAAAGAAACACTAGGGTACGAAGTTACAAAATAACACACAAAACACTAAAGACTAAACTGAAACATTAGGACAAAAACACACAAGGGAAACAAGCAACACGAGGATAAACAGGAGAAACTAAAACATGGAAACCTAAACGCTGAAATACAAAAATAAGACCAAATCATGACAACCTCGTCATAAACATTTTCACACAACTTTAAGTCTTGTGTGTGTCATGAAGAGCTTTGACTTCTGTTATAAAATGTGATTTATTTTATCAGTCCTACATACACAAAGCATATATGACACGTGCACTGTATGTGTCCGCCCCAAACACGAACGATAACACGGAGAAACCCACCACACAGCACGCTTTAACCTGTCGGGATCTGACCAGAAAACACTCGATGATGATGATGGAGCGTTTGGGCGGCAGTAGTTCATTCTGGAAGGACTTTGGTTGGGAATCGGAGATCTGGTGCCAGTTCACATCCTAAGCACTGCCAAGGTGCCCTAACCACCCCCCCTCCTCTCCAGCTCAGGAGTGCTCTCCATGTGCAGCCCCCCTCACTCTGACATCACTCCATCAGTGCACGTCCACATCCTGTGTGTTTGTGTGTGTGTGTGTGTGTGTGTTGATCCAGTGATTGAGGATTCAGACCCATTTCTCTCTCTGACTCCTCTCAGCTGTTTTTCCTCCTCTATCTGATCATTTAAACTCTGAGATCCTCCATCAGATAAATACTGTTAAACCGGCGTTCTCTATACGATTGTACGAAAGGCGTGGCACACACACACAGCATCACCAACAAACACGAGCTAACTAGCAGCTAAATCTGAACAAATATTCAGATGGAGGGTTTGGAGGGTTAATAGATATTTCCTGCCAGCGTTTCTCTCGTTCATATTCTTGGTGATTGGTAGCTGGAGATCTGGTGCCAGTTCACATCCTAAGCACTGCCAAGGTGCCCTAACCCCCCCCCCTCCAGCTCAGGAGTGCTTTCCGTGTGCAGCCCCCCTCACTCTGACATCACTCCATCAGTGCACGTCCACATCCTGTGTGTGTGTGTGTGTGTGTAGCATGTTCAAGAACAGAGTGTAAAACTGAATTTCCTCTTGTGGGATTAATAAAGTTTATCTTTTTCTTTTTCTAAACTTTCTGTCTACATTCCGGTCCTAGCAGAATCTTAACGGGTAAAACAGTCGACAACCCAAATTATGACTGAGCAGTCTCTCAGAGTATTCTCTCTCTCTCTCTCGCTCTGTCTCTCTCTCTCTCTCTCTCTCCTTGGCTGTCCCATCCCTGAAAAAGTATCAAATACACTCCCATCCACTTAGCCCACGCAGTGATCCGCCTTTGGCCACCATCAGTTCTCTTACGTGCTGAGAGAAGGAGCACTGACGTGTTTATCTTTTATTTTAATAATCTGAATATTTACTCCAAATGAAACTCTCCTACATGACTGATCTTTATCTGAGATTATTAATAAATTAAATGACACTTTCTAGTGTGTTTCACATTGTCCAGCAGGGGGAGCTGCAGGCTGCATATTCATATTTCTCTTTATTTCCTGATGAAATTAGAATCATACAAAATGACCTGATTATTTTATTTTATTAAATCGTTAAATGTTCAAACTATGAGTCAACAATGAGCGTGAACAGGATCACATATGAGACAAAATAGTTAATGGATTATAAACATATTTAGGCTATTTATTTTAATGTTATTGTTTATCTCATTAAATATTATATCCCGGGTTCCCTCCTCTGCACACTCCTCGGCTCGGTCCCCGCTGACAGACCCTGACCCGGTCCTCGTGCACGCTCTCTCTCTTTCTCTCTCTCTCTCTCTCGCTCTCTCTCTCTCGGGGACGCGCCCGGGGTTCCGTCCTACCGGAGGCAGAAGGCGGAGAGCTCGGTGTCTGCGCGCGGATATGCACCGGAGAGCCTGAAAGCAAACACACGGAGAGTCCAGCGTCACACCGACACACACCGGGATTTATTCACGCGGACAGTCCGGAGCTTCACGCGGATCTTTGACGGTAAGAGCCGCTCCGGTGTTATTTGTTCTGATGGCACGCGCCTGTCAGGCTGCTGATCAGTGCACGTGAAGCTCTCAGTCCATCACACAGAGCTCATCGTTCACGCGCAGGGTGTGAAGTGTGTCATGATGATCAGTGTGTGTGTGTGTGTGTGTGTGTGTGTGTGTGTGTGAAGCTGAAGTGTATTTTTTTTATGTTTATTGATCAGAAACAGGAGGAATCTGTCCGCGTGCACTCACCTTTTGTTCAACAGTTCAAAGTGTCAGAGCGCGTGCAGCCTCCACCTGGACTAACGCATAGAGAGAGACAGAGAGATGTTTAGTAAAAGAGAAAAGAAGTGGTATTTTTTGTTCTTCTGTTTCTAGAAACATCTCTGTGGGTTTAATCACAGGTGTACACAAGGATTACTGTGTGTGTGTGTGATCAGCTGTTGTTTACCTGCAGCTGGACCATGATGTGATGCAGGATAAAGGGGGGTAGTGTGTGATGGAGATCAGCTGTGCAGGAGGAGGATGAGGATGTCCTTGGTGTGAAGTCACCTTGACGACCCGTCAGCTGAGTGTGTTGGTCTCTGTGTGTGTTTCTGATATTTACCTGCTTCTAGAGGCTGTCGTTGGCTTCTCACTGTAAACAGGTATTTTGTAATCCTCATAAACCTTCTCTAATAACTCTCTAACCTCTAATACGGATGCAAACAGGAAGTTATAAAGTCAATCTCCGGCGCATGTGACATCATCTCTGTTTGATTTGATTCTGAAAATAATCGAACAAATACTCACACACACTGAGCGAATCTTACAGCTTTAAAAAAAACAAACTAAAATCGTTTATAAAAACATTAATTTACAATAAAAAGAGATTCAACGTGGACGTGCTTTAGAGACGCATAAAAGCAACTTGACCTAGGCGTCCCTCAGTCCAGCGATGTTTTTTAACGTTGTCCTGGAGGATCCGAGGTGTGTATAATCCCTCCAGGTGATTCTGCTGAGAACTGTTGCTGTTGTCTCTCAGACGTGTTAGGAGTTTTCAGCCAGTGAGGAGGATCTGGACTCTGGACCAGCAGAGCCTTCAGAGTCTCTGTGGGCTTTCAGAGTGAATAAATGAGGTCATAGTTGTTGTTTTACCGTCGATGACGATGACTGCTTCATCGATGGATCTGCTCCACAGTCGATGATTATTTCCGTCGTGTGTTCGATCAGGATGAGCCCGGAGGACTCGTCATCGCCTGCAAAGATCCATTAAGACGGACTTAAGATCCTAAAGGTGTGACAGCTGCTTGTTTCAGAATCCTGATGATGTTTGATGACGTTTACAGAGACCAGGTCGACCTGGATCGATCTCCTGCGTGTGGTGCCATCTCACTGCTGGTGAAGTGAATTCTGTTTTTTTTTCTCTGTTTAGCAGCTACTCCATTTTTGTACAATGCATTCTGGGAGGTTAGGTCCAATGAGCAGCACACCCAATGCTTTTAGTCTGCATGCTGACTGTACATTATCACTGCCTGCTAACTAAAGAAGGCTGTTCATACACACTCTGAGCTCATGAAGATCTCCTGACTGCGTCCTTTAGAGCTCCGTGTGTGAACACAAACGTCTGAATGTTAGCCGACGCTTTCCTGCAGCACGAGGGTCAGCGTTTCAGCTTGGTTGCCGTTTGATTCATCAACTGATCGATCGGCGATCATCTGATGGATTTCACATATTTCCGTCTGCTGGTTATCATGGCTCTTTAGAGCGAGAGGTTTGAGTGAAGCACTCAGAGGATCAATAATGAGTGTGTCGTTGTGTTTATGTGACCTCACAGGCTGATGGTAATGAGCCGTGGTTAGTCATCGATTCCCAGGAGGCAGAGGGACACAGACACCGTCCTCGTCATCATCATCATCATCATAAACAAACAGCCTCTCCGAGTCTGCAGGCGAACAGCTACTTCATCAGCTGAAACCATGTTTGATGCTCAACCGTCTCTGCAGAAATCTGACACCTCCACACCCGCAGGGCGAGTGAGCGACCAGGGGGGGCGGAGTCTGTGTGAGCACGTGCGTGTGTGTGTATGTGTTCGTCACCTGAGGGGATTACAGTGGCTGTGTAACCCTGCAGATCTCCCAGCATGCCTCAGGGCCTGCCGGGACAACACTCTCACACACACACACACACACACACACACACAGCACCGTGTTGTCGTGTGTTTCAGCTTCATAATGTGATTATTCTTCATCACACTCGGTGCTGACCTCACACTGCAGCTCACGGGGAGCAGCGAGCAGAATGTGCTGGTATTTATAACAAACAGAGATTCACCTCCGGAGGAAATAATCACGAGAGACAAACCCACCATCATGAGAAAGAGACTGTGTGTGTGTGTGTGAACCACATCAACTTTGTAATGTACCACCACTCTAAGGATGGGCACGGTTTTTTTTTTTTTTCGTTTTTTGTGTTTTTAATAGAGAGACAGGACAGTGGATAGAGTCAGAAATCGGTAAGAGAGAGAGAGAGGGGAATGACATGCGGGAAAGGAACCACAGGAGGGATTCGAACCAGGCCGCCCGCTTGGAGGACCACAGCCTCCATACATGGGGTGCGTGCACCAACCACTGTGCCACCAGCGCCTCAAGGATGGGCACATCTTTTGTGTTTAATCCACATCGTGTCAGAACGTAATACGGGTGCAAGTATCTTTTTTTTTAACATTTAGTTTCCTTCTCCTCTTGAGGACGGACCTATGGAGGCTCGAAGAGGACATGGGAACAAAGAAATGATAAATCTACATCTACATACTTCCTGGTTATGTAGAAACATATTTTTATTATTTTCTGCCGATGTCTCCTCAGCGCTCCGTACAGACAGAGCTTTACTTTGGACTTTTAGAAATCGTCATTTCGCCGTGGTTATCTCAGCCCTGGCCTCTGGTCTTTGTCAGCCGTCTTCTCTGAGATCAGTGAGGTTAAAACATTTTGATTGACTTTCTCGTAGTCTTGATGAAGAGCGTGCAGGTTTTATCTTCTTTTTCTCCCGTTTGTCTAAAATCTGGATGACTGTGATGTCTGTGAGACGCTTTGTAGCTCAGCGTCTTCATGGTGAGAGAGCCGAGAGAGAAATCAATAAAGAGAAATCAATAAAGAGAGCTCTGTGTGTGTGTGTGTGTGTGTGTGTGTGTGTGTGTGTGTGTGTGTGTGTGTGTGTGTGTGTGTGTGTGTGTGTGTGTGTGTGTGTGTGTGTGTATTGATCCAGTGATTGAGGATTCAGACCCATTTCTCTCTCTGACTCCTCTCAGCTGTTTTTCCTCCTCTATCTGATCATTTAAACTCTGAGATCCTCCATCAGATAAATACTGTTAAACCGGCGTTCTCTGTACGATTGCACGAAAGGCGTGGCACACACACACAGCATCACCAACAAACACGAGCTAACTAGCAGCTAAATCTGAACAAATATTCAGATGGAGGGTTTGGAGGGTTAATAGATATTTCCTGCCAGCGTTTCTCTCGTTCGTATTCTTGGTGATTGGAGGAGGAAGACACATCAAACAGGCATGCCTGCTGTTGCCATGGTGACTTCAGACGCTGACTGACAGACAGACGCTGGACGTAGCGTGTACACTGTAAGCTACCGCATGCTAGCTCAGGTGCATCACAGTAAAGAGCCGATCAGAGGACTTCAAACAGAGAGGAAAATATTCACCTTTAAAGGCTTTATATGCTTTATATTTTTTGATCCAGCAGGTGTCACCCTTGAGCACCAGCATGAAACCAAAACAACTTGCGGTGCATTGTTGTGTTAGCATGCTAATGCTAACGATCTTTATTATGCTCGTATCTTCACACTGCATGTGAATTTACCCCAAATGAGTGTGATCTAGAAACACAGCTAAGCAGTGAGTACAGTATGTTATTCTTCTGAGTCAGCCGCCATCCTGGCGATGTCAACAAACTGAAAATATGACTCTGAAAACTCTGAAAACATCACAGACAGTGGGACTCGGGTGTTACACCCATTGTAGACAGTCATTACTCACAGAGTTATTTTCAGAGGATATACTTGATTTCTATTATATTTAAGCCTTTAAGAACGAATGGGGGTCTGAGATTTATTATAAATGTGATAGTTTGCTACCGAATGCTAATTATTAAATTAATCAAATAATCAAATAATTGATTAACAACAATCAGATTCTAAATTAACATCAATATTAAAACATTCAATCATCATTGTAGAAACTGAACCACACTAAATCTGATTTATGTCTTCTGACTGAAATATATGAGCTCCATGAAGACACACACGCACGCACGCACGCACGCACGCACACACACACACACACACACACACACACACACACACAGTGGCAGCACATCAAAGCGACTCTGCTCCAGTGATGGAGGAAGACGAGCAGCCGGAGGCAAAGAGCCGCTGTGACTGAAGAGCTTTCTGATCCACACAATGGAGTGTGTGTGTGTGTGTGTGTGTGTGTGTGTGTGTGTGTGTGTGTGTGTGTGTGTGTGTGTGTGTGCGCGCACCAGATGTGGGGTCCTGGTTTGTGCTGCAGAGCTACAGAAAGTAGGATGTACTTCCTATCTCTGTGACGGTGCAGTATGTATGTTTTTATCATCATTTAGTGATTTCATTATTAGTCAGAAAGCTTCATCGCACACAGAACCAGTCACCAACGTCTGCGGTTTTGGAAGAGACCTGGTCGGACTTTGGGTTGGTGGGACAACTGCTGCAGAGATCAGATCCTCCTCTGTCACTCTGAGACTCCTTTTAAATCTCATCAGTGCTGGAAGACTCTGCAGAGCTGCGGTCCAGGACCGGCTCCGAGTTGTTCCACAGTTTGAGCTCCAGCTGATGAGAACCAGCTCGCACTCTGATGATGTGTTTAACAGCTCTGTGATCGTTTTTTTCTGTCTGAGCGTGTGTGAAAACGTTTGCTACTGTGCTGCATCTGGACGCCTGCAGGCAACATGCAGGGTCGCAGGTCAACATGTGCTGCAGAGGAACATGTAGAACAACGTCAGAGCGTCTGACTCTGAACGAGTCTGCTAATACATCGCTTCATTTGAGTTATCTTCAGGTGTTTCATATCTCTAAAATCTGCAAAGCCGGAGCTCAAAGGTTACTTCAGGTCAGTCATCACGAAAACAAAAGCAGAGAATTCTGACGTTAGCATTTTCATCCAGTCTCATCAAATGAAAACAGAAAACATTTTGAACAATGATTAAAGTTAGAAACATGACGTAAATATTCCTCTACCCTCGAGAATTGAAACAAACTGTAAAATATTCTGATAGTTTCCTCTGCTTTATAAAGACCGTGTCTGTAAAGTCATTGACGATGAGGGATGATTTTGAAGCTGCAGTGTTTTTCCGACAGTGTTGATCATTGAAGTATTGGAGGAAACATTAATTTAAATCTTTTATTGACTCATTAGTGGAATGGCGGTGTGGTTATAGTGAGATCTCAGGGTTGGCTAGGATGTGGGGGAGGGGCCTAATGTGAGAGCCGTTCAGATAAATCCAGGAGACGCCCCTGTTTGAGGTGTGTAGATAAGCTGCAGGCTCTTGCTCTTCCCATTAAGCCAACTGAAGAAGGATGACACACACACACACACACACACACACACACACACACACACACACACACACACACACACACACACACACACACACACTCTCTCTCAGGGTTAAATGCAGGTCAATGTGGAGTGTGTGACATGATGTGTATCTCTGTTGATTCATTGTGTCGGCTAAACCAAACATTCATTCAACACTCTGACATTGTGTGTGTGTGTGTGTGTGTGTGTGTGTGTGTGTGTGTGTGTGTGTGTGTGTGTGTGTGTGTGTGTGTGTGAGGTCTGGTATGAATTCGTTTTTCGACTCTCTCTTGGCTCTGCTGAAGTTTTTGTTTTTGTCTGGATGATTTTTCTCTTCAATCAGAAACAGACTCCTTCTTCTTTTGGACAAACTGTCTCTGCTTTGACATTTTAAGATGTCATGACAGCAGAAGTTTAATCTCTGAAATGATTTTAGTCAAAAGGAAACAGGACCAAAGTCGGTCCCGCCGGACGCTGGACATCAGTCGCTCCTCAGTTCTGCTGCAGCAGCGTAACGAAGCTCCGCTCTCGCTAAGCCTGAAAACGCTCATCTTGATTCTACAACGGCGTGATATCAGTGTTCCAGTCTGTGACTTCACATCGTGTTACCGTGTTGTAGGAGTGAGCTTCACATACAAACACAGTCAGACATGCGCACACACAGCGCTGCTCTCCCTCGCTGGCTCCGCCCCTGTTCTTACCTGTTAATACCCCTGAAGGCAGCAGAGAGGGCGGATCACTTCGTCTCCCTGTTACGCCGCCGTGACATTCAAGCTGAAGGAGTAAAGGGACGTAAATATCACACCTTGAACGGCGGTCTGAATAGAGTCACTCACAGTTTCCACTCCATGGGTGCCGTGGTCCGTCAACGCCGCGCTCTGCCTCTGGTCACTTCCTGTCAGCACCTGTGTGTCCAATCAGACCGTGTGCCCAGCTCTGGACATCAGTGTGACATCACAGTGACATCACAGTGACAGTGGAGGACAGTGAGCGATGAGGTTTTCTTGCAGAGCAGTCGGCTGCGGAGAGAGAAGAAGAAGAACCATTTCAGAGGGGACAATACAGGAACCAGCTGCCAAGCCCTCTGCTACACACACACACACACACACACACACACACACACGCTCACACTGTGTGTGCGTCTCACTTTTAATGAACACACTGCAGCTGCTCTGATCCTCACTGTGTGTAAGGTTCAGAGCCGGCTGCAGGCTGCAGCAGGTCTGATGAGGTCAGAGAGAGAGAGCATCGCTCTCTGGACTCGACTGTGCAGAGAAAACAAACGGCTTCAGTACCGACTGTGTGAATCCTTTAGGGTTCATCAGAACGTTTTCACCTCGGGCCAAGTAGTCGAGAAGCAGGAAGCAGCGTGAGATAAGACCGAGCAGCGAGTGTTTGGTGTTCACAGTCGATCTCTCTACATAAAGATCTGTCATCGCTTTTCTTCTGAGAACGTCAGAAATGATTCAGAAGCGATCAAATCCAAACAGAACGCTCCCACTGCTCATCGGCCCGTTTAGCGTTAATGAAGTCTATAAAAAGATATCAGCCCACGAAGACGTTTAATCTGAACTCCTACTCACCAGGAAACAATCATCCTGTAACAAAGCCCGATTCAGACAGACGTTTTCAGGACGCCATATTTACATCCCTGTGACGCTTCGCCTTCAACCTGAATGTCTCGAGGCATCATGGGGGGACGAAGTGACCCCTCCCTCTGTACACTGACAGCTACTGGCCTGGCATGTAGACTACAGAGAGTTTATATGTTTTTGTGGATCCTTGAGCACAGAGGTTGTTTTCAAAATGTTGTCGTCTTAAAGAGGAAAACGTTTCTGTTTTCAGTGGATCGTTGGCCTGAGATTGTGATTCTTCGGTCTTCCTCACTTTGACGATGATGATGAAGAATGCGTTTCCGTTCGTCTGCAGTCTGACCGTGACCTGGTTTAACGTCAGGTGGTTCAGGCTCTGTGGAGCCTCTCCAGTTAAGTGTTATTCAGCCACCATCTTGGTTTTATGGGGCAGGAAGTGACCACGTTGGAGCGAGAAGGTGAAGCTGGAAGAGTCAGAGGCTGATGCATTAGCTAGTTAATGAGCTAACAAGACACAGGAACAGGTACACGCTGATGAATTCAAACATGTTATTAAGTTATTCTATCATTTCATTATTTCAGCCACTAAAAGAAACACACTACAGCTCCGACTTCTTGGATGGTTTAAACACAGCTGCAGAGTTTGTGTTCCTTTGGCTGTGTGCATGAGTGAACTCTGCAAGGATGTGTCTGCAGTGTGTGTGTGTGTGTGTGTGTGTGTGTGTGTGTGTGTGTGTGTGTGTGTGTGTGTGTGTGTGTGTGTGTGTGTGTGTGTGTGTGTGCGTGTGTGTGTGTACGTGAAGTGTGTGTGTGTGTGTGTGTGTGTGCAGTGTGTGTGTGCAGTGTGTGTGTGTGTGTGTGTGTGCAGTGTGTGTGTGTGTGCAGTGTGTGTGTGTGTGTGTGTGTGTGTGTGTGTGTGCAGTGTGTGTGTGTGTGTGTGCAGTGTGTGCAGTGTGTGCAGTGTGTGTGTGTGTGTGTGTGCAGTGTGTGCAGTGTGTGTGTGTGTGTGTGTGTGTGCAGTGTGTGTGTGTGTGTGTGTGTGTGTATTTGTCTGCAGTATGTGTGTGTGTGTGTTTGTCTGCAGTGTGTGTGTGTATTTGTCTGCAGTGTGTGTGTGTGTGTGTGTGTGTGTGTGTGTGTGTGTGTGTGTGTGTGTGTGTGTGTGTGTGCAGTGTGTGACAGTAATGGCTGCTGAGCGTCTTCTGCTCTGATGCTCTCTCTGATGAATGGGGTCAGACGGCTTCTTGTCCCCTGCAGACACATCTCACACCAAACTACATCTCCCACAATTCAGCTGTGACCGCGAGCCTGACCGGTGACCACAGAGACTCACAGTTCAACCACCAAACATCCTGTACCGTACACTTTCTCATTCCCTCTCCACGGGCATGTGGAGGTCTCTCCTCTGCTTCGATTCCTCGCGTCTGTCCAGGCATCTCTGGTAGGAGGGACTGACATGCAAGGAAAGGATGCAAGTGAAGGAAACGTGGATGCAATTTAAAAGACTTGAGAAGTAGATAGTCAGATTCAGACTTTTTTTTAACTTGGATAGAATAAAAATCAAATCAAAACCTGTTTACACATTGCAGCAACAAAATCAGAAGTCCGTTATTGGGTCATTTCTAGCTTTTTTAATAACCCCAAAAAATCACAGACAAACTGCTGCACACTGTCCACACTGCACAAAGACGTTTCCAGCGTTCGGTCACCTCGGCTGGTTTCTGCCTAAGAGACATTAAACGTGACTTCTGAATCTGTAGGAGACGCCAAAGGACCCGAGAAACGTCCCTTCACTGACCTGTGAGTTTGAAACGACCTCCGCTCCTCTCTCTTTCTCTCTTTCGCTTTTGGTTAAAAACTTAAGTTAGTTTTCCTTCTAAAGCTACAGGACTTTTGATACAATCATTAAAATTAAAGAAGATGAATCTTTTGATATTGAAGGTTACAAAGGAGGGAGCATTTACACAGTCTGGCTGGTGTGCTGTTTGTGATTCACACTGTTTATTTTCTAATCTTGTGTATTTCTAAACTTCCGGGAGCTCAGCGATGTCTCCTCATTCTGACAATTGATCCCTCCACACGTCTGATTCTCTCTGGCAGCTCAAAGTGTCGCTCGTTCTCTCCTCTTCAGGTCCTGTGTTTGTTTCTCTGCTGCTCATGACGACCCTCTGGCTCTGCAGCTGATGGAAACTCGAGGTTGGTTTTTTAACTGTTGACTTTTTCCGACTGAGCTGGAACCAAATGTCTCCTTAGCCGACCCTGAAACGAGCTCAGAGAAGTGCAGGTTTTCTTTTTAATTACATTTCCACAGAAAACGCTCGCTGCTCTGCACGACCTGAAACCTGACTCTGTCTCTGGTCTGACGTCGCTCTGCACATAAAATCTGCATGTTTGAGTTTGAGTTTGGTCTATTCAGGACAGCCGTGTTGTGTTGTTGAGACGTCAGAGTTCATCGCTCAACCTTTCTGTGCGGAGCCGGAGGGTGAGCAGAGAGAGAGAGAGAGAGAGAGAGAGCGAAGACAAAGGTCTTCTGTGGTTTGTAGAGCATGGCTAAAATGCTTCTAAGTGCTGCAGCTCGTTCAAATGACAAGCTGCTTTATGTGCACAAAGAACTACAAACTCTTCAAACGCAGCAAAATGCAAGTTCCGAAAGTGATTTAACCAAAGACTAAAAATTCAACCTCAACTTTGTGTTTTCATGTCGTTGAGTTGCAAATAAAAATTAAAACCGCAAGGGCCGTTATTTCGAAATTCAAAAAATTATGGCGGGCTTCCTGTTGGGTTTTGACAATGGACACCGTGACATTTTATCAAAGTCCTGACATGGTTAATATGCAAAAAAAATGTCATGCATGTCGGGGAAAAAACCTCTTGGGGGTGGCCTCTTGAAAAACTGTCACAAGGGTGCACCGAGACATCAAAGCTTGACAGTACGCCGCGGCCACGCCCTTTTATTTAAAATCTTGGTTTCGCACAACTTTAGATCTTCAACATGTCTAGAACACAGTGACACTGAGCTGGCGATGATCGGATAAACATGTGCTTGGGGACACAAAACCACATAAGAGTAAAATCACTCTGTTCTCTCTCTAATGGATGTTCATTCTCTCCTGTGAGTGCGAATCAGTTTTTCTCAGACAGAGAGTGAGAAAAAGAGGCCCGAGAGGAGGCGTCCCAAAGCGGCTGAGAAGGAGAGGAAGCCGACCACCACTTCCATCTCTAACCCTGAGCAAAGCTAGATCACTGAAAACAACTCTGTCTGCTGTCCAAAACCTGCTTTGAATACCGTGAGTCCTGCATAATGACCATAAGTGAAACATGGTTAACATCAGATGTACTCAATTTGGTCGAAATCGAAGGTTTCAGCCACATCCGCGCTGACCGAAGTGAGGTCTCTGGGAAGAGCAGAGGAGGCGGGCTCTGCGTGGATGTAAAGCAGCGCACAGTTCAGGAAACTGTCTGAAACAAGGACATTGAACTGCTGTGTCTAAACCTTAAACCTTTCTACCTGCCCCGAGAGTTTGGAAATATTCTGATAGGTTCAGTTTATGTTCCCCCTGATGGTAAAGAGTCCAGAGCTGGCCGACTGTGAAGGCCAGGCCAGCTTAAACGCACACCAAACGCTCCTGTCTTTCATATGGGAGATTTGATCAGCTGCTGATGTTTCATAATAAACATCAAATGTGATTTAAAAGCATAAAATCAGTTTGTTAATGTTCAGCTGACACACAGAGGAGAGAGAGAGAGAGAGGAGGTGTTTTTACTCTGGTGCTCGTCCATGCATTTTATCCCACAAGTCTTTGAGTTATCAGGTTGCTAAGCAACAGGAGAGAACCAGCTCATGTGTGTGTGTGTGGGTGTGTTTGTGTCTTTGCTAAGTTTGTTAATTGGTCAGATCGATCGCCCACTGAGATCCGACATGGACACCAGAGACCACATCAGAACCAGCGCACAAACATGAGAAACCGGGTCAGAGTTCTGCTGCAGATGTTACAGCCTGTTAACCTGCTGCAGACGTTACGGTCTGTTAACCTGCTGCAGACGTTACAGCCTGTTAACCTGCTGCAGACGTTACAGCCTGTTAACCTGCTGCAGACGTTACATTCTGTTAACCTGCTGCAGACGTTACATTCTGTTAACCTGCTGCAGACGTTACAGCCTGTTAACCTGCTGCAGACGTTACGGCCTGTTAACCTGCTGCAGACGTTACATTCTGTTAACCTGCTGCAGACGTTACAGCCTGTTAACCTGCTGCAGACGTTACGGCCTGTTAACCTGCTGCAGACGTTACATTCTGTTAACCTGCTGCAGACGTTACAGCCTGTTAACCTGCTGCAGACGTTACGGCCTGTTAACCTGCTGCAGACGTTACATTCTGTTAACCTGCTGCAGACGTTACAGCCTGTTAAACTGCTGCAGACGTTACATTATGTTAACCTGCTGCAGACGTTACATTCTGTTAACCTGCTGCAGACGTTACAGCCTGTTAACCTGCTGCAGACGTTACGGCCTGTTAACCTGCTGCAGACGTTACAGTCTGTTAACCTGCTGCAGACGTTACAGCCTGTTAACCTGCTGCAGACGTTACAGCCTGTTAACCTGCTGCAGACGTTACAGCCTGTTAACCTGCTGCAGACGTTACGGCCTGTTAACCTGCTGCAGACGTTACATTCTGTTAACCTGCTGCAGACGTTACAGCCTGTTAACCTGCTGCAGACGTTACATTCTGTTAACCTGCTGCAGACGTTACGGTCTGTTAACCTGCTGCAGACGTTACAGCCTGTTTACCTGCAGACGTTACGGTCTGTTAACCTGCTGCAGACGTTACAGCCTGTTTACCTGCAGACGTTACAGTCTGTTTACCTGCAGACGTTACGGTCTGTTAACCTGCTGCAGACGTTACAGCCTGTTTACCTGCAGACGTTACAGTCTGTTTACCTGCAGACGTTACAGTCTGTTAACCTGCTGCAGACGTTACAGCCTGTTTACCTGCTGCAGACGTTACAGTCTGTTAACCTGCTGCAGACGTTACAGCCTGTTAACCTGCTGCAGACGTTACAGCCTGTTAACCTGCTGCAGACGTTACAGCATGTTTAGCTGCTGCAGACGTTACAGTCTGTTAACCTGCTGCAGACGTTACAGCCTGTTAACCTGCTGCAGACGTTACAGCCTGTTTACCTGCTGCAGACGTTACAGCCTGTTTACCTGCTGCAGACGTTACAGTCTGTTAACCTGCTGCAGACGTTACAGTCTGTTTACCTGCTGCAGACGTTACAGTCTGTTAACCTGCTGCAGACGTTACAGTCTGTTTACCTGCAGACGTTACAGTCTGTTAACCTGCTGCAGACGTTACAGTCTGTTTACCTGCTGCAGACGTTACAGCCTGTTAACCTACTGCAGACGTTACAGCCTGTTAACCTGCTGCAGACGTTACAGTCTGTTAACCTGCTGCAGACGTTACAGCCTGTTAACCTGCTGCAGACGTTACGGTCTGTTAACCTGCTGCAGACGTTACAGCCTGTTTACCTGCAGACGTTACAGTCTGTTTACCTGCAGACGTTACAGTCTGTTTACCTGCTGCAGACGTTACAGCCTGTTTACCTGCTGCAGACGTTACAGTCTGTTTACCTGCAGACGTTACAGCCTGTTTACCTGCTGCAGTCGTTATAGTCTGTTTACCTGCAGACGTTACAGCCTGTTTACCTGCAGACGTTACAGCCTGTTTACCTGCAGACGTTACAGTCTGTTTACCTGCAGACGTTACAGCCTGTTTACCTGCTGCAGACGTTACAGTCTGTTTACCTGCAGTCGTTACAGTCTGTTTACCTGCAGACGTTATAGTCTGTTTACCTGCTGCAGACGTTACAGTCTGTTTACCTGCAGACGTTATAGTCTGTTTACCTGCTGCAGACGTTACAGTCTGTTTACCTGCTGCAAACGTTACAATCTGTTTACCTGCAGACGTTACAGCCTGTTTACCTGCTGCAGACGTTACAGCCTGTTTACCTGCTGCTGTCGTTACAGTCTGTTTACCTGCTGCAGATGTTACAGCCTGTTAACCTGCTGCAGACGTTACAGCCTGTTAACCTGCTGCAGACGTTACAGCCTGTTAACCTGCTGCAGACGTTACATTCTGTTAACCTGCTGCAGACGTTACAGCCTGTTAACCTGCTGCAGACGTTACATTCTGTTAACCTGCTGCAGACGTTACATTCTGTTAACCTGCTGCAGACGTTACAGCCTGTTAACCTGCTGCAGACGTTACGGCCTGTTAACCTGCTGCAGACGTTACATTCTGTTAACCTGCTGCAGACGTTACAGCCTGTTAACCTGCTGCAGACGTTACGGCCTGTTAACCTGCTGCAGACGTTACATTCTGTTAACCTGCTGCAGACGTTACAGCCTGTTAACCTGCTGCAGACGTTACGGCCTGTTAACCTGCTGCAGACGTTACATTCTGTTAACCTGCTGCAGACGTTACATTCTGTTAACCTGCTGCAGACGTTACAGCCTGTTAACCTGCTGCAGACGTTACATTCTGTTAACCTGCTGCAGACGTTACAGCCTGTTAACCTGCTGCAGACGTTACGGCCTGTTAACCTGCTGCAGACGTTACATTCTGTTAACCTGCTGCAGACGTTACAGCCTGTTAACCTGCTGCAGACGTTACAGCCTGTTAACCTGCTGCAGACGTTACAGCCTGTTAACCTGCTGCAGACGTTACGGCCTGTTAACCTGCTGCAGACGTTACATTCTGTTAACCTGCTGCAGACGTTACAGCCTGTTAACCTGCTGCAGACGTTACATTCTGTTAACCTGCTGCAGACGTTACGGTCTGTTAACCTGCTGCAGACGTTACAGCCTGTTTACCTGCAGACGTTACGGTCTGTTAACCTGCTGCAGACGTTACAGCCTGTTTACCTGCAGACGTTACAGTCTGTTTACCTGCAGACGTTACGGTCTGTTAACCTGCTGCAGACGTTACAGCCTGTTTACCTGCAGACGTTACAGTCTGTTTACCTGCAGACGTTACAGTCTGTTAACCTGCTGCAGACGTTACAGCCTGTTTACCTGCTGCAGACGTTACAGTCTGTTAACCTGCTGCAGACGTTACAGCCTGTTAACCTGCTGCAGACGTTACAGCCTGTTAACCTGCTGCAGACGTTACAGCATGTTTAGCTGCTGCAGACGTTACAGTCTGTTAACCTGCTGCAGACGTTACAGCCTGTTAACCTGCTGCAGACGTTACAGCCTGTTAACCTGCTGCAGACGTTACAGCCTGTTTACCTGCTGCAGACGTTACAGTCTGTTAACCTGCTGCAGACGTTACAGTCTGTTTACCTGCTGCAGACGTTACAGTCTGTTAACCTGCTGCAGACGTTACAGCCTGTTAACCTGCTGCAGACGTTACATTCTGTTAACCTGCTGCAGACGTTACATTCTGTTAACCTGCTGCAGACGTTACAGCCTGTTAACCTGCTGCAGACGTTACGGCCTGTTAACCTGCTGCAGACGTTACATTCTGTTAACCTGCTGCAGACGTTACAGCCTGTTAACCTGCTGCAGACGTTACGGCCTGTTAACCTGCTGCAGACGTTACATTCTGTTAACCTGCTGCAGACGTTACAGCCTGTTAACCTGCTGCAGACGTTACGGCCTGTTAACCTGCTGCAGACGTTACATTCTGTTAACCTGCTGCAGACGTTACAGCCTGTTAACCTGCTGCAGACGTTACATTATGTTAACCTGCTGCAGACGTTACATTCTGTTAACCTGCTGCAGACGTTACAGCCTGTTAACCTGCTGCAGACGTTACGGCCTGTTAACCTGCTGCAGACGTTACATTCTGTTAACCTGCTGCAGACGTTACAGCCTGTTAACCTGCTGCAGACGTTACAGCCTGTTAACCTGCTGCAGACGTTACAGCCTGTTAACCTGCTGCAGACGTTACGGCCTGTTAACCTGCTGCAGACGTTACATTCTGTTAACCTGCTGCAGACGTTACAGCCTGTTAACCTGCTGCAGACGTTACATTCTGTTAACCTGCTGCAGACGTTACGGTCTGTTAACCTGCTGCAGACGTTACAGCCTGTTTACCTGCAGACGTTACGGTCTGTTAACCTGCTGCAGACGTTACAGCCTGTTTACCTGCAGACGTTACAGTCTGTTTACCTGCAGACGTTACGGTCTGTTAACCTGCTGCAGACGTTACAGCCTGTTTACCTGCAGACGTTACAGTCTGTTTACCTGCAGACGTTACAGTCTGTTAACCTGCTGCAGACGTTACAGCCTGTTTACCTGCTGCAGACGTTACAGTCTGTTAACCTGCTGCAGACGTTACAGCCTGTTAACCTGCTGCAGACGTTACAGCCTGTTAACCTGCTGCAGACGTTACAGCATGTTTAGCTGCTGCAGACGTTACAGTCTGTTAACCTGCTGCAGACGTTACAGCCTGTTAACCTGCTGCAGACGTTACAGCCTGTTAACCTGCTGCAGACGTTACAGCCTGTTTACCTGCTGCAGACGTTACAGTCTGTTAACCTGCTGCAGACGTTACAGTCTGTTTACCTGCTGCAGACGTTACAGTCTGTTAACCTGCTGCAGACGTTACAGTCTGTTTACCTGCAGACGTTACAGTCTGTTAACCTGCTGCAGACGTTACAGTCTGTTTACCTGCTGCAGACGTTACAGCCTGTTAACCTGCTGCAGACGTTACAGCCTGTTAACCTGCTGCAGACGTTACAGTCTGTTAACCTGCTGCAGACGTTACAGCCTGTTTACCTGCTGCAGACGTTACAGTCTGTTAACCTGCTGCAGACGTTACAGTCTGTTTACCTGCAGACGTTACAGTCTGTTAACCTGCTGCAGACGTTACAGTCTGTTTACCTGCTGCAGACGTTACAGCCTGTTAACCTGCTGCAGACGTTACAGCCTGTTAACCTGCTGCAGACGTTACAGTCTGTTAACCTGCTGCAGACGTTACAGCCTGTTTACCTGCAGACGTTACAGTCTGTTTACCTGCAGACGTTACAGTCTGTTTACCTGCTGCAGACGTTAAAGCCTGTTTACCTGCAGACGTTACAGTCTGTTTACCTGCTGCAGACGTTACGGCCTGTTAACCGGCTGCAGACGTTACGGTCTGTTAACCTGCTGCAGACGTTACAGCCTGTTTACCTGCAGACGTTACAGTCTGTTTACCTGCAGACGTTACAGTCTGTTTACCTGCAGACGTGACAGTCTGTTTACCTGCTGCAGACGTTACGGCCTGTTAACCGGCTGCAGACGTTACGGTCTGTTAACCTGCTGCAGACGTTACAGCCTGTTTACCTGCAGACGTTACAGTCTGTTTACCTGCAGACGTTACAGTCTGTTTACCTGCTGCAGACGTTACAGCCTGTTTACCTGCTGCAGACGTTACAGTCTGTTTACCTGCAGACGTTACAGCCTGTTTACCTGCTGCAGTCGTTATAGTCTGTTTACCTGCAGACGTTACAGCCTGTTTACCTGCAGACGTTACAGCCTGTTTACCTGCAGACGTTACAGTCTGTTTACCTGCAGACGTTACAGCCTGTTTACCTGCTGCAGACGTTACAGTCTGTTTACCTGCAGTCGTTACAGTCTGTTTACCTGCAGACGTTATAGTCTGTTTACCTGCTGCAGACGTTACAGTCTGTTTACCTGCAGACGTTATAGTCTGTTTACCTGCTGCAAACGTTACAATCTGTTTACCTGCAGACGTTACAGCCTGTTTACCTGCTGCAGACGTTACAGCCTGTTTACCTGCTGCAGTCGTTATACTCTGTTTACCTGCAGACGTTACAGCCTGTTTACCTGCAGACGTTACAGCCTGTTTACCTGCAGACGTTACAGTCTGTTTACCTGCAGACGTTACAGCCTGTTTACCTGCTGCAGACGTTACAGTCTGTTTACCTGCAGTCGTTACAGTCTGTTTACCTGCAGACGTTATAGTCTGTTTACCTGCTGCAGACGTTACAGTCTGTTTACCTGCAGACGTTATAGTCTGTTTACCTGCTGCAAACGTTACAATCTGTTTACCTGCAGACGTTACAGCCTGTTTACCTGCTGCAGACGTTACAGCCTGTTTACCTGCTGCAGTCGTTACAGTCTGTTCACCTGCTGCAAACGTTACAGTCTGTTTACCTGCTGCAGACGTTACAGTCTGTTTACCTGCTGCAGACGTTACAGTCTGTTTACCTGCAGACGTTACAGTCTGTTTACCTGCTGCAGACGTTACAGTCTGTTTACCTGCTGCAAACGTTACAGTCTGTTTACCTGCAGACATTACAGCCTGTTTACCTGCTGCAGACGTTACAGCCTGTTTACCTGCTGCAAACGTTACAGTCTGTTTACCTGCTGCAAACGTTACAGTCTGTTTACCTGCAGACGTTACAGCCTGTTTACCTGCTGCAGACGTTACAGTCTGTTTACCTGCAGTCGTTACAGTCTGTTTACCTTCAGACGTTATAGTCTGTTTACCTGCTGCAGTCGTTACAGTCTGTTTACCTGCAGACGTTATAGTCTGTTTACCTGCTGCAGACGTTACAGTCTGTTTACCTGCTGCAGACATTACAGCCTGTTTACCTGCTGCAGACGTTACAGCCTGTTTACCTGCTGCAAACGTTACAGTCTGTTTACCTGTTGCAAACGTTACAGTCTGTTTACCTGCAGACGTTACAGTCTGTTTACCTGCTGCAAACGTTACAGTCTGTTTACCTGCAGACGTTACAGTCTGTTTACCTGCTGCAAACGTTACAGTCTGTTTACCTGCAAACGTTACAGTCTGTTTACCTGCAGACGTTACAGCCTGTTTACCTGCTGCAGACGTTACAGTCTCCCCTGTTCGTCATCAAGACTTCAGTTTGTTAAATTGGCCTCAGGTTTAGAAATACCTGAATAACCCTTTAAATCTTTCAGTAAATGTTGAATTTTCTCCTCTTGGTTACAGATTCTTGTCATGTCTCTGTGTTTTGTGTGTGTGTGTGTGTGTGTGTGTGTGTGTGTGTGTGTGTGTGTGTGTGTGTTTGTTTATGTGTTAGCATGCAGCTTTTTCCCTCCTGCCTCAACATAAATATGTATTTCCTGCTGACACCATCAGCTCGGAGAAAAATGTAAATGTAACATTCATCTCTGCCTCTCTCCATCCCCCCGCTCCTCCATCTCCTCCTCCCCCTCCTACTCCTCCCCCCTCCTCCCCCGCTCCTCCTCCTCCTCCTCCATGGTTCAGGTTTGTTTCTTGTGTTGGAGCCTGCAGGGCCGCAGAGAAAAGAAACACGTCTCACTCCCACATCCTCTTATCTCTCTTTCTAATTTTCTCACACCCTCGCATGCATCCTCTCACACAAACACTGACATTCACACACTCACTCACTCACACACAGACACACACACGCTGTGATGCATGCACAGTAGTACAGTGATATTCAGCTAAAAGGGGGATGGTTTAAATTTTAATGACTTGTGCAGGAGGAGGCCGATATTTCATTGGAAACACTTGGGTGCACAGGGCAAAATCTATAATCCTCTTTATTGGAGGGAGTCTCCGTGGACATCCTGTGGGAATGTGTGTGTGTGTATGTATACGTGTGTGTGTGTGTGTCGGGGGTGATGGAGCTGCTGTGAAATCTCTTTGTTCTCATTCAGGATTTTTTTCCGGTGCAGCTCTCGAGGATAATCAGCTGTGTGTACGATGATGACTTATTCTATCAATTTAATTTGAGCTGAACATGAAGAGGTGATATTTTTCTTTATGCGTGCGTGCGTGTGTGTGTGTGTGTGTGTGTGTGTGTGTGTGTGTGTGTGTGTGTGTGTGTGTGATTTATGCGTGTGTGTGTGTGTAATATATGTGTATGTGTACAGGACTGTGCTGTAATTGGACATGATGAAAGTCAGAGCTGCGTTGAGCGGTGAACAGCAGCAGGTTCTCCTCCTCTGACAGCTCCTAATGTGACGGAAGATTTATGAGCTCAAACTGGAGATACTGGGAGGAGACGGGTGTGTGGTATGTGTGAGTGCTGGTTTTGTTTGCTTTACATTAGAGGTAGTGCTCAGTTTCATCTCTGTGTGTTGACACCGATGTAAAGAGAGTCTGCACGTCTATTTGTTTCACCTGAAATATTTACCATGGAGGCACAAAAATCTCTTTTAGTACAGGCAGTAGTCCAGGCCAAAACAGCAGTATGAAATTCAACACAAAGAACAAACCACAGTTACTAAATAGATACCAAAATATAATATTGTATATAACCCTAACCCCTGACTGGTAGTACAAAGTGGATGGTCTGTTAGTCCAATAAAACTCACAGAGACAGATTATTAGTCTGATATTTACATGAACAAATCTCCAAAAGGCTCCAACCACACAAACACGGCCCAGAGGTTAAAGGTCAGGAAATTAATTAGCTGAGGGGACACCTAGCAGACAGCTAGCAGCTCCCACCTGTCACTCAAAGAGGCCACGCCCCCTAATTCTACATCCCTTTGAGCCTTAATGTAAATAGACATTCCGCCGTACAGGTGAAGAGAGAAATGAACTCTATAGACCCAAACTGTTTATGGGGACTCTATGGGGACTGACTCACTGCAGGAGACAGACTCTAGTGGACATTGGAGGAACTGCAGCTTTTGGCATTTTTGCAGTTGACCTTCAGGGCCACCGTAGCATACAGTTACCATCAGTGGATATTTGCACATTAATTACTTTAACCTGAGCCGGTGAAGAAGCCTCACTATGGAATGAAAGGAAGAGCTGTAGAAGAAGCTGAGACTCTGAATAAATCTGTCCGTCGTCCTGTTCCAAGGTCAGAACAAACATTCATTAAAATGCAGACCGTCCGACTGTCTGTTCAGGTTCTTCTTCTGCAGCAGATAAAAGAGACATAGTCCGCTCCTCCTCTGCTGCAGGAAACACACTCTGACATCTCTTCTTCTTCTTCTACTTATTCACGGCTGAATCTATTTATAAATCACCTGAGCAGGAGGGATCTGTACCCGGGCCGTCTGTTTGGAGGACTACAGCCTCCGTACAGACGCATGCACTAACCACTAGGCTACCAGTGGTAGCTACCTACAACGGCAGAATGCTTTAAACGACCCACAGATCAGTTCTTTTTAAGAAGTCGACCTGGAAGGAGCGCAGGAGGACCAGTGGGTGGTCTGCACGCCCCATGTACAAGCATTCAGAGGTCAAGTTTCTTAAAACCACTTACACATCCAATCATGGCCTGTGTCCATCCTCATTGTCCTGCAGGAGAGTCGTACTGAACTGAACTGAACTCAGGCTGCAGCTTCAGATGATCCTGATGGCGGAGCGGAGGAGACCGTGTCCCTGTGTTCTGCAGGCTAAGTTTCTCTTTTGTGGAGGCTGGTGGCTCTGAAGAAAGGATCTGTTTCTATATGAAGAACTGTTGTGTGAAGTTTGTTATGTGTGCTGCAGCAGCTCCTCACAAACCAGAAACTATTTCAATAACAGAATAATTGTTTTTCTTCCCTCCGCAAATTCCAAACGTCTGCAGCCTCCAGCTTCTCAGCGTGAAGATAGTTGAGGGAATACATTCAGGTTTCCACTGGTTACACAAAGCAACACATGTTTGACATTTTCTGGATGAAACAGAGCTCCAGCCAGTTGAGCAATAATGAGATTATTCAATAATGAGGATTATTGCTGCTGCTCTGACTCTGTGTTTGGACTCAGTGCTGCAGCCAGCTGTCCAGGAAACGCTCAGAAAAGACTTTTTAATAATAAATTAAAGAAATGTAAAACACATGGATCCGACCAGAACCCTCCTCTGCAGCTGTTTCTCCCTCTGCATGCAGGTGAAGTCCTCCAAACCCCAAACATCCTCGACATCCTGAGAATCAGAACATTTAGCCAAACAGCTCTCTTCCTCCTCCTCCTCCTCCTCCTCTGCCTGGTGTTTCTCCTCTCGCTCTCTCTCTTCCTCTCCGTGTCATTAACGGTGATTTATACGAGGGCTCGCAGGAACACGGCGGTGCCAATAGGTGGGATGTGGGTACACGGCACCCCCCCCCCCCCCCCTCACCTGCTCCTCGGAGTCGGTGATTGATCAACACAAACACAACGATGAGCAGACGGGCGCACTGAAGAAACACACACAGACACACAATTAGAGTGTGTGTTTTGTTCAGCAGACAAAAGCTATTGTGTGTGTGACAAATGCAGAGAGTCATCTGAGCAGACTGGAGCTTTATTTTGAAAGGAACACACCAGCTCTCAGTCTGTGTTCAGTGTTTCTCTGCAACCTGAGAGCCGATAAAAACCCACCTCATGGATTCATGGATAGTGTTCACACAGACACACTTCACACTCATACTCATAGCAGAGAGAGTTTAAGTGTTATATTTATAAATGAGGTTCTGTGTGTGTGAGTCTGGCCTCCTTCGTCTGCTGCTCTTCATATCCAGTTATTATAAACATGTCGTCCTATTGAACTCTTTACAAACGGGAAGCCTGCAGAGACGTTTGGAAAGTCTCTGATATGTTTGTGTTTCTTCACTTTCTAACGATCCAAATGCTGCAGCTTCATGTGACGAGTCCAGGCCTCAGGAGATCCTGCAGACACATACTGCTGTAAAGTCATCTCTGCCTCTGCACGCTCACAGATGTGTCATTAAATCACAGCTCAGAGACTCGTCTCATTGAGCGATATGCTGATTTATTCTGTCATTAGCATAACAAATCAGTTCTTCAGCAGCGAGGAGATGAAGAGGGGGAAAAACAAAAAGGAGGTCGTGAAGACAGAAATAAAAAGAACTAAGAGGCGAGATTTAAGAAGAATGAAAGACAAAGCCGGTAGAGAGAAAAGGTCAACAGCTCACCTGCTGTTCAGGTGTGTTCTCACTCACTCAGGTAAACGGTGTCAGGTCTGTGAAGATCGCTCCGAGGAGTGTTTCTCTTTTTAACGTGCAGTTTAACGAGCTGTTATTAGACACACACAAAGCTCCTTTATACAAATGTTCAGGGTCAGTCCTATAAACAGTCACAGTCTTTACCACGACTTTATCAGGAGCTCCAAGTCAAATGTTCAAGTGAAGTCAGGTTGAGCTGGTTTCAGAATGCAGCTCGTTAGATTCAGGAAAATTCACCACGAGCGAGCGTGCGAGGTGATGACGTCCTGTCTTATTGTGAAAGTGTCCCGCTGCAGTGAGGGACGTGTGAACGAGGAAACTCAGGAAGATTTCAGGAGCAGTCGGCTCGATGTTCTCGAGATTTTCTGGAGTTTATGTTTAAAAAGGCTCAGAGATGCATTATCGTGTGTGTGTGTGTGTGTGTGTGTGTGTGTGTGTGTGTGTGTGTGTGTGTGTGTGTGTGTGTGTGTGTGTGTGTGTGTGTGTGTGTGTGTGTGTGTGTGTGTGTGTGTGTGTGTGTGTGTGTGTGTGTGTGTGTGTGTGTGCAGAGAGGAGCTGCTGGAAGCTGAACTGGTTCATTCTGGTCTGGACTGCTCTGGCTTGGCTCTGGTCTGTTTTTGCCATATGGGCCGCTCTGGCACTAACATACTGTACTCTTCAGCTGGCTGAACACTTAACAGTGATTACTCACTACACACACACACACACACACACCAATGATGAGAAAAGTCCATCCTCTTTGTCTTCTGTCTGCTCCACTTTTTAGAAAATGTGTGCTCAAACAGGCCGTTTGGAGATTTTCCCTTCATGACATCACAAAGGGCAGTAACCCCTCCCCCAGGTGGGTGACACTCCCACAGCTAGGTGTTTGTTCTGCACTCTGAGTCTGCCTTCTCACCGTAAACAATAGGACATGGAGCGAGAAAACCAGAGACACCCAAGCCCTTCCAGAGAGGGGGCGTGGTCAGACACAGCTCATTTACATTTAAAGGTACAGACACAGAAACAGCCTGTTCTGAGCAGGGCTGAAATAGAGGGGTTTATAGACATGATCAAATACAGGATCAGAGTGGATTTAGAACAAGAAACTTCACACACATTTTGAGGAGCTCTGAGACTTATTTACACTGTTTGAAGAGGAGGAGAATATGTGACCTTTAATGTCAGGGAAATATTTTCTCAAGGACGGAAATTCTGAGTTACCAGTCTGATACGTCATCAGGAACGCCCCCCTGAAGTCTGAACTCTAACTCGGAAACGTGAAGCAACGTAAGTAGTCCGAGTTCAAATCCAACATGGCTGCTACGTGCATCAACAGTAACAGTAAAGTGTTTATTAGCAGCTTCGTACCCTTTAACTGTAATTAAATCAATCACACCGATAGTATCGTGCAACTTCTCTCTGTTGTGTTATTGTAGAGTATAGTGCAAACTATCATGAAGTGTGTCGTTATCGTCAGGTATTAGCTAACAAAACAAAGGTACTCCTGGAGGCGTCCATGTTGCTTGTCCGACTTGCAACTGGAATGCGTTTAACTCGGGCGTGACGTCATTCTAAGGCCCGAGATCTGAGTTTCCGAGGTAAATGGAACGCACATTAACCCCAAGTTGCTCCCGCTGCTTCCTCAGCGGCGTGTGAATGAATGAGTTAATACTGATGGACTCCTTACATAGCAGCCTCTACCATCAGTGTGTGAATGTGTAGGTGTGACCTGCGGTGTCAAAGCGCTTTGAGTCGTCAGAAGGCGAGAAAAGAACAATACAAGCTCAGATTTCTGAGTGGACTCTTGTGACGCTCTTAATGCTGGAATCATCATCATCGGCTGCAGTGTTAATGTGTAGTGATCTTCACAGCGGCTTTCACAGTTTCCTTCTCGCGGCATTAAAGTGTGTGGTCACGTTTTACAGACCTGTAAAATAAACCATCTGTGATGTCACACAGCGCTGCTTCTGATTGGCTGGTTCCTGTGTATTGTTGTCAAAGAAATAATTGAATGAAGTGGCCATTTGTGTAATCACATCAGCTCTTTTATCCCCACACACACACACACACACACACAAACACACACACGCCTAATGTTTTACTGCCATTGTTTCTGTCGTTCACCTTTTATTCAGAAAGGTCAGCAGCGCCCAGCTGGTGCTCAGTGTGTGTGTGTGTGTGTGAGACTCAGGATGCTGTAAATCATGCTGTGGTTTTATTAGCGACTCGCTCTCAGAGTCGGTGTGTTGCTGGAGGGGACAGGGAGGGCTGACGTCATGGCTGGAACCTGAACACATCACATCTCTCTCTCTCTCTCTCTCTCTCTCTCTCTCTCTCTCTCTCTCTCGCCTCACACGGGGTCATAAAGTCTGATGGATTCCATCTTCTCTCCACAGGGACCATCAGACGTGATCGGCTGCTCTGCAAACAGTAAGTCCTGACTCTTGAATTGTTTCTTCTTCTTGGCTTTTATTTTCTGCACACATGTATCTCGTCATCTCTCCATCCTCAGGATGAGCACAGATGTTCAGGATCAGTTTGTCTTTCTTGGTTTCAGTTTGTCGATCACAGAAGATGCTGCTCCTCGCTGTGTCCTGGTTTTCATTAGAAGCTCATTTTAAAAACATCAGGCTGTGCTCGCTGCTGTGGTCTGTGTGTGATGGTTTCTGATGAGCGTGTCTCACCACAACAGGATTTTGTTTAGTCTTAAAGTCTGCATCACGTCTCATCAGATTCAGGGTTTTCCCGGCTGCTTGTATTCATAAAATTCAGCAGAAGTTTGACTCATTCTGTGTTTTGTCTTTAACTCCTCAAAGCAGGATGTGAGAACTCAGGAATCATATTTGGTTTTGATGTGTGGCTTTTCTTGTTGTGGGGGTTATTCTTTGATTCCTGGAAAATTCGAGGATGATTGATCCTTTTTCAAACCCTTCCCTCACCTGTTAGTAACCCTCTGTAAAGCCTTGCCCTCCTTAGTTACTGTTACTAGGTTAGACTAAATCTCTTGTCTCCGACGCCTTCCCGTTTGAAACTGTTGAAAATTTGACTTTTATTCGTATTTAGTTGATCAGATTCTTTTCTAAACTCGTCCTCAGTGACAGAATCAGGATAGAGGTACGGTCGGGTGTATTAGGAAAATCTCTAAAAATATGATTCATATCTGATGCTAGTGATGTGGGCTAAAGTTAGCTGTCCTCCCGTCGCTGCTCGCCGTCTCACCTCTCCTGCCTGACCTCTGGAATCAGTGACCATCTCTGGAGCCAGAGGTCTGAAACATCCTCTAAATGTCTCCAACAGATCCTTCAATACGCAGCTGAGAGTTATGAGCACAATCTAAAAATCACAGCGACATCACTGAAAGATAAATGCTTCAGGTCCATGCAGAAACAGAAACCTAAAATATGTGGATATTTAGAGTCACTCCTGCAGACACCCCAAGCACATTTAACCAACAAAGTTTGTCTAACTGGAAGTAACCCGGCAACAGTTGCTATGAGAGGGGGCTCCCTGATTGGTGAGTCAGCAGATCAATCAGAGAGCAAACAAAGGTCAATTATTGGTCATGCCGTATTCTTCAAAGGTTGAAACTTCGATGCCGTTGTGATCTACATCCAAACATCTGAATGCTATATTTTTATCCCTTTTGAAAACAAATCAGGCTAATATCCGAGACGCTAAGTTTGCAGAGACACTGCGATCCTTCTTCACGACATTAAGTGTACATTTGAGCAGTTTTGATGCCATAGGTGCACAATGACTCTCACGTCATGCGAGGTGCGTGTTGGATTGATCTCGTGTGATTCATATGCGAAACAGGACGGTGAGCTTTGTTCTGAGATTGTGTGTTCAGATCTTGACCTCAGCACGGCGTCTCTACGTTTTCTACATAAGTTTGTAATGTTTATGTCTTTACAGTGTGTCTCTGTGGCACATGCACTTCCTGCTCTCAGGCCGGTTGTAGCTGATTTCTTTCAAGACAACAAACACTGACTCCTTCTTACAGTTAGAGAAAAATACTTCAGTTAACGTTGAATCAATGTAAGCATGATGAGTGGTTGTCGTTGTACCTCCTGGTGGAACTCGCAGCTTTGAAGCTTCAGTAATGATATTCAGTTCACATGTTTGTCCCAATGGTTCACCTCAAATACTAAATGTCTGCTTCCATTTTTAAAAAGGCTGCTAATCTTCAGAAACACAAACGATGGTGGTGAACGCTCTGCAGTCTGTGTTTAGGATGTGCATTCAAAGAGTCACAAGCAAATATTCAGATAAAGTTTGAATGATTCCCAGTGACTCATTGTCTCGCACATCTTAGTTCTGTTAGCTTGATGTTGACACACATTGTGTTTAAGTCCCAGTGTTGCCAACGTTTTTATAACATTTAAACAGAGCGCAGAAGGTAACCTGCAATTTTCCTTAAAGTCAACCTCTTCTGTTCCTCATTTAAAAGAGGAGCCTTAAAGAGACAGCAGCAGAGGCTGAAATGAGGTTTTTACTGAGGTCAGTATCAGATAAATAAGATAATGTAAAATGGCTCTAAAGGTTTCATAAGCTATTTTCTCATATGCACTCCGGATAATATCTAGATATTTACAGGAGGACTTCTCCGGAGATTCTCCCGAACTAGCCGTTCACATATGCTCCTCACAGCGGGGGACTTTCCCTGTCAGAGGTGAGGGGGGGTGCCGGGGATTTCTCGACGTAAGACGTGACGTAAATAAACAACGCGGAAGTAGCGGCCGAAGCAACAGAGTCCGCTACACAACGCTATAATGAGAACATTTGCCTTTATATCAATTCTATGTGTAATCCAATGGAATGACAACATCCACAAAAGAGAGGAGAACAACATACTGATGAACAGAAAACATAATGCAGCCGTTTAATTTCGTGCACGGAGATCATAGTGGTCGTGTGCAGACACGTTAGCCGGTCACTGTATATAAACGTCACTTGGGTCCCATTGGCTGAAATGGAAACCTCCAAAGTATATTTGGCCGTGTTCAGACATCAGCTCACTTTGATATTCTGCAGATAAAATACTAGGGGTCTGGCCGGAGAAACTCCGGGTAAAGTCTGCGCGAAAAATGCGGCTGTTTGCGTTCACAAAAAACCCTAAAGAACCTCCAGGTAGACTAATCTCCGGAGTTTTTCAGGAGATTTCCGTATGTGTGAAAAGGGTTATAGACTGATGACATGAAAGATGAACATGAGGAGGAGATGTTCAGACTTTCCAGCATTATTGTGTCTGCAGCATGTTAGCATATAAATATTATAAAGCACATAAAAGTATCTGTGTGTGTGTGTGTGCGTCAGTGCAGGCTGAGAGAAAGAACTAACACTGGATTAGGATGGATTAACACCTCCGTCGTCAACGTACACGCTGCTTTCTCCTCCCTACACTTTTCCTTTCTTCTCCTCCCGCTGTTCCATTTCCTCTCTCCTCTCTCATCTTACTTTCTCCTTCTCTTCTGTTTTTGTTTGCATGTTTAAATCTTCTGTTCTTTCTCCTCCACCATCCTTCATTTTAGTTTTTACACTTCAGCCATCTTCTTTATCTCACCAACTCCTCTTCTCTAACACCTCTCCTCTCCTCTCCTCTCTTCTCCTCTCTTCTCCTCTCTTCTCTTCTCTTCTCTTCTCCTCTCCTCTCTTCTCATCTCCTCCTCATCTTCTCCTCCTCTCCTCTCTTCTCATCTCCTCTCTTCTCCTCTCTTCTCCTCTCTTCTCCTCTCTTCTCTTCTCTTCTCTTCTCCTCTCCTCTCTTCTCATCTCCTCCTCATCTTCTCCTCATCTCCTCTCCTCTCCCCCTTTCCCTCCTCCTTCATCTCCTCTGTCCTCCTCCTCCTCTGAGGAGACAGCAGAGGAGCTTGGGGAGCAGCAGGGCCACAATTTACATCTTGATATATCAGTTCCCTGCAGCAGCGGAGGCGGTGATGGATGGCGTGTTGCCGGCACCGTGGCGCTACCATGAGTTACCGTGGTGATTACCGGCAGAGACGGCTGCTCACTGGCCACTTCATCACGGTGACTGGTAGAGAGGAAGGCGAGAAAAGAGAGAGAAAAAGGAGAGAGGCGCAGAAAAACAGAAGGAGAAGTAAGAAAAACACAATCGGAGGAGAGAGCTGGGGGAGGCGGCGGTGACTCGACGAGGCAGGACGGAGGAACAGAATCATTACAGGAGAAAACAGGAAACAAATCGTCCTCATGCAGAATACACGACAAAAGAATAAACAAGAAAAGGACAACCCAGAGAGGACCAGGGTGTAAATAAAGATCTGCTGTAAACAAAAGGATTCTGTGTTTGTCACAGCCGCAGGTCAGATTCGGTTCAATACAAACGTCAAAATAAAGCTGGCTACACATTTAGACTACTTTCAAATCTCAACCGATTTTAAAAACCTGGGAGACCTCAGACATGAGGACAGTTTCAAACGATCATAATCTGTCCTGCTGTGTGATCGGTTTTGCATCGAAATACATTAAATGAGAAAGCAAAGTGAGGGACTTTGACTCGTGGTGCATCAGTGACAACAACCTTGGCAATGACTTTGATTGACAGATTTACAGACAAATCAGTGTTTCAAAAAATGTTGTATTGTGTTGATTGGCTAAAAACCAGGACATGGACTACTCAGAACCAGGACATATTAGGGTTTCATAGATAATTGTGGGGACCCGTTTAAAACGGGACGGTGCCGGTCAAACCAGGACGTATGGTCACCCTACCTGCCCTACACTTATAAGTAGACTTTTAAGCCACAGTAACCCATGATACAGCCTAACTTCACAGACATGAGCTAAAGCTGGCTAATCCAAAGTCCCAAAATCATGCTAACAGACTGAGGTTACAGCTAACCGTTCTTAGGTTATGATATCATGCTAATAGGCTAATGCTAACAGGTTTCAGTCCTTTATTTGTAGCTTACAGACTGCAGCCAAAGCTAACAGGCTCTGTTGTGTGCAGCTTGTTAGCTTAGCATAATGGTGCAGGCAGACAGACTCTGTTGTCTGCAGCTTGTTAGCTTAGCATAATGGTGCAGGTAGACAAACTGCCCCCGCACAACCTGCATGCCGTGCTCACAATGACGCACATCCTTTGGAAAAAACGGTGCCCATGAACTTAATCCAGTCAGCGGATACATTAACACAACGTACAAGTTCATTTTATATAATTTGTTTTTGTAGGACTCATGATTGATGACAGACAGACTCCTCCGCTCAGGGCAGGATGTGCATTTTCTTCTGTACTTATTAAAGCCTGTGTCCTCGGGGAGCGTTCACCTCGGGTTTCTCCCTCTCTCTGTGTCTCATCCTGCGGTTGGTGATTTCATGTCTAGACCAGCTGCTGCCTGCCATCCAGCTGAGGGAAAATTTGACATCCCCTCCTTCACCTCCTCCTCCTCCTCCCTCCATGCTCGCCATAAAACCTGAGCAAAAACAGATCGATGCTGCGTTGCTTTTTCTCTCGGCTGCAGACTCATTAAAAGAGTCACACTGAACACTGAGAGGGAGACGCCAAAGAGGTAGTCAGGACTAAAGAATACTACATTACAAGTTAAAATCCTGCATGATAAGTACAGAGAGTAAAAGGTACCACAGTTAACGGCAGTATCGTCAGCTTCCTGTACTTAAAGCGTGGCAGTGAGAGGTGATCTGCAGGACACAGGGTTGTGTACTGCTGAGTGTATTTTCTCCTGCCTGGTGAATAATTTAATTCTGTGTGGTTCGACCTTGAGACGTCCTCTGTGCTCTGAACGTTCACCACACACTGATGTTTCTGCTGCAGCCTCAGATAAAACCACCTCTCTACAATCCTCTATGTGATGGAAGGAGAAAAAAATAGACTGACGTGGAAAATACTGCAATCATTTACTTCAATTAAAACCATCATAACGTACACAGAATGCTCAACAAAAGTGTGCAGAAGAAGACCAAACTGGAGAAGAGAATGACATTCAATACGTGCATGGAGATTGTGCCGGTAGCGTGCATACGGTCTTTGGTCGTGCGCTGGTCGTAGAGGTTATAAACGTCATCCCCGCCTCCCTGTTGAATATGTCCTGCTGGGATCTCACATCAGCTCAGCCCGACTTCACAAGAAAAAGTTACAAAAGGGCTAGAAGGGAAAAGTTTGGCAAAATTCTGAAAGAAAAAGTGGCCTGTTTGCGTTCAGACATGCAGCTCACCCTGAGTTTTGTGCAAGAGTGAAAGCATCATAATTGTGACAGAGAGTGGGGTAAAATGTGCAATATCTGCCTCTTTAAATAAAGGCATGAAAAATAGAAACCTAAGTTAGTTACTATTATATCTAAGTTGTCTCTAAATGAAGTACCTGATTAAATACTTGGACTATTCCAGCTCTGCTCCCCTCAGTGAACACAGCTGATCTTCACACAGTCTCGTGTTTCTGCAGGATTGAGGTTGAAATCTGTCCTCCGCTGTGCTGAAATGTTAATGTGAGCAGAGGCGGTGTCACATCCATGAATGAGTTCATGCAGAAGAACGTCCGCCGTGTTAGCAAAACGTCAGTCTCCTTTACACGTGTCTCGCCTCTGGAAGAATGTCTCTTCAAAGTCAGGACTCTGACCCCCCCCCCCCCCCCATCTGTGCTGTGCTTTGGTCAAAATATAACATGAATCAAGCACCAGAGGAGATTTGTGATCCTTTATAAACCAGCTCTCTCAGAACGCTCCGTTTTGGTGTGTGTGTCTCTTTAAATGTAATGAGCCGCCCCTGATATTTCCTGGTAGACATCACTCCTCTGTAGCAAGAATAATAATAAATGGCGGGCCTGCACAAAAGTTTTGTTCTCGGCTGGGGGTGGAGTCCATGGGTGGAGATACCAGGGGAGGGGATTTTTTTATACCAGAATCCCACTGTGACATCACAAGGAGAGCAAATTAGAAACGGAGCATTTATCTCTGTGTTGTAAGACTTATGCAGACCACAACCAAAGGACTGGATGGGTTTATTTCACATTTTGTGGGTCTGTAGACACTCAGGGTGCCCAAATAAATGTTCAGAAACACAGTCAAAGGGGATTTTTCATAATATGTCCCCTTTAATGTTCTGCTTGAAAAATGACTAACATTTGATCAATCATCATAAATTGACTAACTGCTGCATCTTTAAATGCTAAGTCACCTCATGTGCTGCCAACAGATGAGATAACGTGGGCTATTAGAGGGCGCCGTTACCAGTGAAGCTGTTGTGAATGTGTGTTGACAGCTCAGGTAAAAATCAACATAAAAATGAGATTTTAAACACAATAAACAAACCAGCGTGTGCTTCTCTGAGCGCTGACACAGACATGTGTTCTGTTGTAGCTCCTGAATATCAGCCTGTTATTCTCACAGGAAGCTGATTCTCTTTTTGTTACAAAATAAAACGACTCCTCTCCATTCCCCCCGCTCTCTTTGATCCGTCACAATGAACCTGAGCGCACACGCCGCCCTGACGACAGATTGGCTGAGCTCAGGTGTGAATGGAGACAGAGAGTGACAATGGAGTCACGCACCAGAAGCTCACAGAGAGGATGTGTGTATGTGTGTGTGTGTGTGTGTGTGTGTACAGAAGAGGAGCTGCATCGCCTCCTGATTAGATTCTTCCTCTGATCTCCCCCCCCTCCTCCTCCCCCCCTGTGGCATCTGGCTGCTCTTTAATTGCTGGTGTGAATCAGAAGAGAAGTTGCTGCCTGCTCTTTGAATAAATGCCTCCACGCAACAGTGCCTCCATTAAATATCACCAGAGACGCACTGTAACGTGTTTGTGTGTGCTCCTGTTCTTCTTGTGGGGACCAGCAAACGCTCAGATCTGCTGAGGACTGTTTTTCCCAAGTGATGCTGCGTCTTCTTTGTGTGTGTTCTTCACAACGAACATGGATACCTTAAACATGCAGAGCTAGGACATTTGTATCTTAGTGAGACTCCTCCTCCTGTGTGTGTGTGTGTGTGATCTTGATTTTCTATCTCTGTGGGGACCAGCAACCGCTCAGATCTGCTGAGCGAGGGCCGTATCCCCCAGGTGATTCTCGTCCTTCTCTGTGTGTATGCAATTGTTCTTCTATCTTTGTGGGGTCCATTTGTATCTCAGACATGCGGAGCCTTTTACCTGAGGGTGATGTCACCCCTTTAGATCGTTTTGGTTCACACTGCAATATTATAAAGCGGGCAAATTCACACACCACAGCAGTGCTGCCTGTTTGCCATGATGTCACAGCGTCCTTTTCCCACTGCGTAGGTAAATAAATGCCATACATAGTATTCACACTTTTCATTGTGGGACGGCTCCAAGACGCTAGTTAGCTAGTAAACCTACCACCAAAATGCGTCATGGGTGGGCTTCAAGCAGCACAGGTCAAATGGCTTACGATATTTGAGCAGATGAGCATATTTATGAGTGAGGATCCTTTACTTGGTTAGGCTCCTCCTCCTCCTTCTGTGTGTATGTTCAGTGTGTTTGTGTAGCATTGTGTGTGCCATAAATATGTATGTGTGTTTATGCATTGATGTATACCAGTGTGTTTCCTGAAGCAGCAGCAGCTTAAGCTTGAAATCGCTCCACTTGTTTGTGCGCCGACACAACCAGCTGAATAAACTTTATTGTTTTTCAGTGTTTTCAGACGGCAGCGTCACTCTGTGCTCACGACTGAGACTGAAAGTGTGTTGAAGGTGATAAGGAATAAAAGACCCCCGCTGGGATTCCTCAGCTCTCTCCGGCTATTCTTCAGCTATAAAAGAAACACAGCGAGGAAACTGTTTTTCTTTTTCTGAATTCACGTTTATTCAGAGCCGCCTTTGTTACAGTTTCAGCTTCTCGGCAGAATCATCGAACTGCAGAGAGAAACAGGACTCTGTCATGGAGGACGGTGGTCGTTTGCAGGCAGAAACTACTATTAACCCTTAGCATGCAGTAGTGTAAACTGTTAAAGCTCCCGTTCCACTTGTGAAAAAATGCACTCCTTCTGGGACTCAACAAGTCAAATTAGCCCAGAAATGAACAGTACACTTGTTGTTAGATGCAGCTTTACTTACACTTTCATAATGTATTCATTTCTCTCCTGATGCACAAAACAAACATCCATAAATACAATCAGGACCATATGCACTTTATTCCATGCAGCAGCAACAGCAAACTGCAAGGTAAATATGATATGAAAGTTTAATTCAGCATGCTGTCTGTTCATCATTAACCCTTTAGCACGAGATCTCATGAGTCTAAGTTGCCTTTGTTTTGGGGCTCACAGTGTCAGACTTGTAAAAACCCTCTAGTTTGTGCCGGACTTCAGGAACTTTTTCCCCAAAATGTAGCGTTTCAACCGATATTTGAAATCAAGTTTGGTTGTGTTGTTCAGGTTAGAAGTTAATAATAACAGATTCACTCTATTTACTGTGTGTGTGTGTGTGTGTGTGTGTGTGTGTGTGTGTGTGTGTGTGTGTGTGTGTGTGTGCGCGTGTGTGCCTCTTCCAGCCCTTGTGTTTGTATTTTGACTCACCCGCATGGTTTACTGAAGCTTCATTTCCACTTGTCATTGTAAGCGTCTCATATAATCCAGATGTGATTTCAGACTATTTTATTTACACTCAGTGTCTCTGCACGTCACATTTCTGATTACATAGCGTCTCAGTTTTCCAAACTACATGCCAATCCAGTCCATCTCCACCTGGAGCATATCCTGACGTAGTCTCAGTGCCGTCACATATTAGTTTCTGAAGCAGAGTTTTGAAGGCCAACGATGGTGGTCGCCATTTTGTAAATGTGCTGTCGTTACATTTAAACAAGAAACAAAGAGGTGGAGCTGGGGTGGGCCTTAAACATGTCTGCCTGTCAGTCAACTCAACCACGCCCCATTATGCAAAACTTTTGTACTTAATATAAACAAAACCAACAAGTAACATCCTGTGCAATATGTGCAAATAAAGAAATGATCTCTTCAGACCAAAACGTTTTTAAACAAGGCTGTAAAACTGATTATTTCTGCTGTAAGAAAGAAGGCATTTTTTCATGGGTGTCAATGGGGCATACTGGACTTTTGGAGCCAGCCTCTAGTGGACACTCAAGGAACTGCAATTGTCCTTTTATTGCAATTCTGCATTTTCTTAATTTTTCAACACATGAAGTTGCCGCTTGACCTGAAGCTGCCTGGTAACTGACACAAAATACCAAAAGAAGAACAATGCCAGAACCAAGCCAATGCAGAAGAAAACAAAATAAGCTGCAGTTCCTCCAGTGTCCACTAGAGTCTGTCTCCTGCAGTGAGTCAGTCCCCATAGAGTCCCATGTTAAAATAAACGTTGTTTAAATGTTTACAGCCTGTTACAAAAACAGTTTGGTCTCTAGAGTTCATTTCTTCGGTGTTTTTTTATTTATAACTGATTCATTTTTATTTTATTAAAGGGTTAGGGATGTAGAATTAGGGGGCGTGGTCTTTTTGAGTGACAGGTGGGAGCTGCTAGCTATTTGCTAGGGGTCCCCTCAGCTAATTTAGTCACCGAACTTTAACCTCTGGGCCGTGTTTGTGCTGTTGTCTCTGACCGTTAAGAGCTTTGTAAGTGTGAGAAATAGGATTCTAAGTTATTTTCTAGATTTTATTGTGAGTCAGGGCAGAGAAGTTTATATAGGACAGATACAGTCTCTCCTCATTGTTGTAGTCAGCACACATGGTGCAGCATTTTGGACCAGCTGAAGAGTCTTCAGAGACTTATTAAGGTAGTCTGATATTCACAGTAATCCAACCGAGAAGAAACAAATCATGGATCTCCTGCATTGTTTTGAGACAGCATGTGCATATATTCAACGGTGCCAAAAGTTCATCAGAGCCTCTTCTGCTCTATGCTGAATTATCTCATCCAGATTTGTTGTTAAATAAGAGTGACGGTGCATTAACACACGTGTGCATTAACACATGTGTGCATTAACACGTCTGTGCATCGATGTTTGGTTTGACTTGTGAGTTCAGAGTGTTTAGTTTGAGCTGACTGAGTGTGTTTAAGTGTTTTTAATGAATTCACTTTGACTCTCTGTTTCTGATTCAGTCTGCAGAGTCTGCTGACGATGAACTCCACCCAGAGTCACCGCCCCACACACGCACACACACACACACACACACACACGCACACGCACACACACACACACACGCACACACACACACACACACGCACACACACACACACACACACAGAGTGGGGAGGTCATTGACCTACATTCACACACGTTTACCTTCAGATAAATCAGATGTGATCAACTCGCTGCTTCAATAAATCTGTTTTCCACCTCCTCAATGTCTAAAGGATTAACTGACCGCAGACTGAGCTGGAAATATGAGGTTAATGCATATTTAATTTAACCTTCAACACACACACACGCACACAGCAGTGATTTGGATCAAGTAACTTCCAGAAATCTGATGAGAGATCCAGATGTTTTGGCTTTCAGCTCTGCATTGGGGTTTATGACTGTGTGTGTGTGTGTGTGTGTGTGTGTGTGTGTGTGTGTGTGTGTGTGTGTGTGTGTGTGTGTGTGTGTGTATGTGTATGTGTATGTGTGTGTGTGTGTGTGTGTGTGTGTGTGTGTGTGTGTTGTGGTTTCCCTGCAGCTGAATGTTGCTGAGTTTGGAGTCATTCTTCAGGAGGTAAAGGGGAAAAACTGTTTCTCGTGCCCATACTTTGTTGTATGTTTCTTGGTGCTTTAAGTTCACGCTGCCGTTTTACAAACACAAGCTGCAAACAGTCGTACAGACCAGAAACAAAACTTTAAATAAATTCATGCATATACTGTATCTATTTTTATACTCTTGTAAACTGTTAAAGTCTAAAATATAAAATCTGAGCTCCTCTCCCGTTAGAAACATTTCATCACTGACTTGTGTCTTTCACGGTCACTATATTCTATTTTCACCTTTTTTAAAACTTTTTGTTGCTTTACCATGACGAACATTTAATTCAGACGTATAACCCTAACCCTGATAGTTACCATTTCCTGATTCCTGTTTTATTGTCCTGTTGTCTTTAACTTGGTTCTGGTGTTTCATTGTGTTGTTTTGATGTTTGATTGAACGGTGACGCTAAAATTCCCCGTAGGTGTGAATGTGCTGCTGGTTGTCTGTCTCTATATGTCAGCCCTGTGATTGGCCGGTGAACAGGGTGTAACCCCGCCTCTTGCCCTGTGACAGCTGGAATCGGCTCCAGCACCCCGGGACCCCTAACAGAAGAAGAAGCCCTATAGATAATGGATGGATGTTTGATTGGTCGTCTTGTGTTGCTGTAAACGCGCTCTGTGGATCCGTTTGATTGGCTCGGATCAGGACCGACTGACGTCTCCTGTTTGAGCTGCTGTGTGATCGTCTGCTGCTCGTCCCTCTGAGTCTGCTTCCTGTTGTCTGGAATCATCCGAGTCTGGATGTTATTTGTCTCCGTGATTGGAAACATCATGTTAAAGCAGGATTTGATTCACAGCGTCTAACGTGACAGCTGTCCTCCTCGTGGTAACACTGATACCGTTTACCGAGCCAATCAGATGCTTCAAACAGCTGTTTACAAAGTCAGCACTGCAGGAAGTACTCAGGTCCTTTAATGAAAAACAAAAACACGTGAAAACATTGTCTGATGCAAACAAAAGTCAAGTGTCTTCAGAAATACAGAAACAAGTCTTTCTAGGATATTTAGCGAAGAAACATCAAATTAAAAAGATATGAGCTGCAGAATCAATCAAGTGTTTAATGGTTCAGATCTGATCTTATGATAACCTGGTCCTGGTCCTGGTCCTGGTCCTAGTTCTGGTCCAGGTTCAGGTCCTGGTCGACCCGTTGTGGAGTCCTCAGCACCGTGTGTGTCTGCGGCTCTGAGAGCTCAGAGGAGGCAGCCGATGAGTTCTGTCACTTTTAGTTTTCTCTGATTGTAATTAGAGGAGACGCGAGCAGACTGCGCCGCCTCGGCCCGCTGCTTCTGTCAATCAGCCCGTTTAGTATGAGGATTATACAAGACCGGGAACACACATTCACACACATACACACACATTGTTCTCATTGTTCATTTATTTTCTGATTCTGCCGTCGTTGCTTCCTCTGCACTTCCTCATTAATTAATTCTTCTCATTTAATCGTCTTTAATTACAGATTTTAAATGTTCATTAGCGTTCTTGTTTCTGCAGAAACCTCTGCACACTTCGGTCCAAGCTGTGAGGACACATGCTTATCGTCATGGAGACCGTCCTCGCCACATAACCCTTAAAGCAAATGACCTAAATAGGACATCTGTTCACGTTGACGTGGCCCTCGATTAGCTGCAGTCCCAAAGAAAAGGGGGCTGATGTTTGCTTCTCTCCTTTACCTCAAAAAATGATGATTACGGTCATGTTCTTTTCTTCTTCCATAGTTATGTATCATCTGCGTGATCAGCCCTGTGACTGTCACTCACCGCGTTGAGCTGCCTGTAACTCACACCACACAGGCGTGGCTACACACCGTTAACAAGGGTCTGTGCGAGTTGCTGCTGAAGGAGAGAAGACTCTTGTTTCAAATCGGTGACTGAGCGTCCGTCTCGAGCTTCATGGCGGTGTATTTGTGAAGGCAGCAGCGCCCCCTGTAACCTGAACTGTTCTGTACAGGCAGGGGACACAGACTCTGCACGCACAGTCCTCAGCTTTCTGACTACTGATGGTCACACACTTTTACCGCTGAGTCGTCATGGAAACGGTAAAAACTGGAGGTTTTGGTTTGCATCAAACAACACAGAATTGGCAGCATGACGTTTTTTAAAGGTCACATTTATGACATCCTGTGTCCTGCGATATAGCTAAAGCAAATATGCAAATTACTGTTGCCATGGTAATAATGATGCTGCGACATGAAGACCCTGCAGCCACGCTTCAGTGAGTAGCAGAAGGCAGAGTCGTCTGTCAGGAACGTAGCGTTCAGAAACTGTTTACATTAATCGTGAACATCAAGTGGAGACCGAGGAGAAAAATAAAAACACAGATGATGTTTGAATCTGCAGCTCCGGTTTCTGTCAGCTCATAAATTCACCTGCTGCTGCTGAAGGTGTCCTTGCAGAGGTTACACACACGCACACACACACACACGCACGCACGCACGCACGCACGCACGCACACGCACGCACACACACACACACACGCACACACGCACACACACACACACACACACACACACACAGAGAGTGGTTATGACTCTTTACTCAGCAGCCTCTACCATCAGGGTGTAAATGTGTAGGTGTGATCTGCGCTGTGAAAGACAAAAGAAATATACAAACTCAATTCCATTTATTTAACTTTCTGTATCTATTATTTTATTTTCTGACTCGTTTTTATCTTTGTTTGTATTTGTTTTAAAACATGTGATCGTGCCCTCATTTCCGTCTGCCAGGCAAACGTAAATATTCATAGGCAGGATATATTTTCTCTCTCTCTCTGTGGCAGTGTGTGTGCCTGAGTGTGTGTGTGTGCGCGCGCTTGTGTGTGTGTGTGTGTGTGTGTGTGTGTGTGTGTGTGTGTGAGTGCGTGATGCTAATTGGTGGGTCCTGCAGAGTCGGCTGTGAGCGACAGAAGGTGTTTAAAATGCAGAGAGCGGTCACGGCTGGAGGAATGCTAGCTACAGAACACTCTCTCTCTCTCTCTCTCTGCTGCTCTTTTTTCTTCCTCACTTCCTCCCCCCTCTCTCCCTCCCCTCCCCCCTTTCCTCTCTCTTTCCTTATCCCTGGTTCCTGTCTCCTCTCTCTCTCTGTGTGTGACACCATCTGGTCATTCTCTGTGACTCAGCGCTGTCGCCTGCTGGAGGCTCTACCATACACACACACACACACACACACACACACACACACACACACACAAACACACAGACCTGTGAAGTGTGAAATATTAAAAACTGCACATCTCCTGATATAATCCTGTTTGAAATCACGTCTTCTCTCTTTAGCTTTACGTTGAAACCTCACAGCAACTCGGTTCAATTCTCTGCACACGTACATGTTTACACACGTTAACCACGTACATGTTTTTTTTTTTTTTAAAGATTTATTTTTTGGGCTTTTTGTGCCTTTAATGGAGAGATAGGACAGTGGATAGAGTTGGAAATCAGGGAGAGAGAGAGTGAGGAATGACGTGGGAAAGGAGCCACAGGCGGGATTCGAACCAGGCCGCCCGCTTAGAGGACTACAGCCTCCATACATGGGGCGCGCGCATTAACCACAGCGCCACCAGCGCAACAACCACGTACATGTTTGGAGTCCAGGACAAATTTCCCCAAAGGGACTCCACAGTGTATCGCTTCGTATTGTAACGTATTTTATCCGATCGTCTCATATAGTATCTTTAAGTTTCTTATTGTTTCACAACACATCGTAACGCATCAGATCGAAGCAGGTCACTCACTTATAGAGTAAAACTAGAATCTCTCCAGATAAAGATAATAATTACTCCAAATGTTGTCTGTGTCGCCATCCTTTCCTCCTGTCTGCTGTCGACCTCTTCAGACTGATATTTAAAAGATCAAACTCGTTGTTTAAATGCAGGTTTGGTTATTCGTCTGTCGTTCTGGTTCGCTCCACGTCAGATTTACGTCCTCTCCTCTTTTCTGCTCTAACGGTGACATCATGTGTCCATGTGCAGCGCCTCCATCGTCTCCGTGCCCTCGTTAGTCAGACGTACATTAGGCCACTCCCGTTTCAAATGCAGCTCCTTTTCCTCCTTAATGCAAACTGGCGGCTGTAGCATTGACCCCCTCCCCCCCCACACACACACACACACACGCACACACACACACACACACACACACACACTCAGGCCCTAAGTGGATTAAATGGATTTGAAACAGGAGCCGCAGACGCACTAATAGCACTGCTTGAATTTTAAGCAATCCTCGCTGGATTGATTCTCCGACTGAGAGCAGAACAAAAAAAGGCACACAGACACACACACACACACTCACACACACACACACTGACACACACACACACACAGACACACACACACACACACTCACACACACGCACTGACACACACACACACACTCACACACACTGACACACACACTCACACACACACACACACACACTGCAGCTGGACAGATGCTGCAGGTAAGAATGAATGCACGTTAACCGTTATATAACCAGAGTGCATTTGAAGATTACATTTAGTAAATAGAAGGCCCCCCCCCCCGTGTCTGACAGAGGTCGCCTCTCTCTGTGAGGTGCTCGTGAGAACAACCAGATCAGGAGGATTTTTAGGAGCAGTCTCCAAAACTCTCAGTTTATCTTAATCTCTCTGTTTCTGAGGTTGTCAGGTGATGTCAACATGCGTTTGTTTTGAAGAGAGGGTAAATTCAAAAGCTGCAGAAACTAAACTAAATTCTTTCTGACCTCCACGAAGACATGAGGGGCTGATGGAGGGGGGGGGGTTATTTCAGGGGAGCTGAAGAGGTCAAACAGCTCCAGCAACACTCGTGATGTTTGCATTGTGTCTTGATGACCCTGGTGACCCTTGTGAAGCTGAAAGTTGTCGGCCTGATGAAGTTGATCTTCATACCCAAAGTGTTGCTGCAGCTTCTTCACCTCTTCAAGCCTTTCTCTCTCCGTGCTCCTCGGTAGCTGGTGAAGTTGTGCCAGAAAATCCGACTCTGCTTCTTTGGAGCTGAAGACCCTGTTAGCCCCGCCCCCCTCCTGCTGCTGTTAGCTGTTAGTTCACAGTAAAAATGAAAAGCACACAGGGTTACTGACATAAAAAAACGTGTAGCGAGTTATAAAGCGCTCTGACAGACGGCGTGTAAACTGAATGTAGCTGGAGGCACAAACAGGAAATCACACACAAACACCGAGAGCAGGAAATGAAGGTGTTGTCGGCCCATCCTCGTCCTCTGGCTCACTCATCTGTCCTCTGAATCAGGAGCTGATTGCTGCTCGTCCCTCACTGATGGAGTCTTTTCATGTCTAATTTTAGTCGCTGGCTGAGTGTTATGAGTGTGTATGTGCAGAGAAGTGACCTGATGAAGAGAGAGGGAGGAGAAACTGAAACACAGAAAACAAACACAGGCACCGTCATCAGTGAGACGATCAGCAGTCATTAAAGATGACTCGTTTATTTGATATCAATAATTTAATGATCAGCTACATTCCTACAGAAGCAGGCACTGATGCTTCAACATCCGTATCAGGCGAGATCGCCCATGTTGACAAACATCTGCAAATGATGTGAACCGACGTCAGGAGGCGTGTTTATCTGCTGTGCCAAATCAACTTAAAGCTGACCTCTCGTTCACCTAACCACAGATTCAGTCACCTGTTGGACAAACTCTGACTTGTTTTCATGTGAAACATGAGAGAAAATGTTGCATTGTGGGAGTCTGACACCAGAAGAAGGCATGAAACAAACATGGGTACCGGTATTATGGCTAGAAATGCATCCATGCCTGCAGACAGTTTTGAGTTAAACAATATTTGCAGGTCGTATTCATGCAGGCTGATGAAAACACATCTTACGCGTTTACAGAACCATAGATAAATTGTTTGTGTGGACGGCCTGCTGCTTTGGACCCCCCCCCCCCTTCTATGTCAGTGTGCTTGAAGCTCAGGAGGTCTTGTCCCGCCAGCAGAGGCCGGGCTCTCGAGTAGACGGAGCTCCCCCAACCTTCAGTGAGGTGATCAGACACTACCACCCGACATCCCTGACGCCCAGCCTCCACCATCGGACTGTGTCGTTCCACAACTACCGCCGTCCTCATTCATGCACGGCCTGCTCCGACCTCCACCTCAGCGGGGAGAAAGTGTGGACAACAGGAAGGCGAGGAACACAAAGGAGAAATCCTTCCTGCATCGAACTCCCATCTCCCCCTATCCCATTCTTCTTAACAATGAGCAGCACGCCGCACACCCATGTGTTCCTCCGACTTAAGAGCACTTTTTAGCCCGTTTATTTTTTCTTCAATGAGCTAAAATGACCTCTTCTGCCTTAGCCTAGCCTGCACTCCGGCCAGGTGTGACCTAAAAGACGCCAACTGACCGACATCTCCTGTGGATAATTTCTTTACTATTGACAAGTAGCTACAAGCAGACTTCAAAAATACACAACTGTCTCTTTAAACAGTTTCTTTAGATGGTCGTCTGACTGATTTGGTGCAACACTGCAGCCCCCCCCCCCCCCTCCCCTCTGTCTCTCCCTCTCTCTTTCTGCCTCTCTCTCTCTCTCTCTCTCTCTCTCTCTCTCTCTCTCTCTCTCTCTCTCTCTCTGTGGTTAATGGTGCCTTTGTAAAGGCTTCATTAGCAGTAATTTGCTGCAGAGAGCTGACTGATGGGTGGGCCGTGACCCTGTCTCTCTGAGAGCTGAAGGGTAAAGAGTCTCAGCCGCTCTGTTTGCACACGTTACACTCTTTACATACTCACACATACATTAAAGAAGAACAGGAAGTGACAGCGATCAGACGTGACGGCAGCCATCGATCTGTTTTCATCCTTTTATTTAAGGAGAAGGTGAAGCACTGGAATGCTGAGCTTCAGGAGTGGTTCAGTTTGGGGGGAGGATGGAGGATTCAAACATCCGACTTGAACGTCTGTGACTGACGTGTGACTCGGTAGAAATAGCGAAACTGTCACTCAATGGAGACACACGGACAGCTGAGCTCCACAGCTGAGACAGAACGCCACCAGAGAACTCCTGGTACTGATCCTAGCTAACAGGTCATCAGACTGGGACCTGGTACTGATCCTAGCTGAACATTAACATCCAGAATGCTGGAGATGCAAGACTATTAAAATACATCGGCTCAGAGACATCAACACATTTTTATTATCTCACTCCAACCATCAAACAGTTAAAATATGAAATGTCAGGAGTACAGTGTGGGAGGCTGAGGAGACACATGACTACTGTGTGTGTGTGTGTGTGTGTGTGTCTGTGTCTGTGTCTGTGTCTGTGTGTGTGTGTGTGTGTGTGTGTGTGTGTGTCGGTATCATTATGTTTACCTTATAAACCTGGTGAAGATGGTGGTGATGATGGTTCCCAGGACGTATCAGCTGTTCCAGGAGTGTTTCCATAGAGACGGAGCCTCAGGAGGATGCTGCTATATACAGTCTGTGATGCATATTCACCCTGAATTATAAAAAGCTCTGCACACACAGCAAGCGTGTGAAGCAGACATACTGAGTGATACAATATTCATACGGTAACCGATGAGCTCAGTATAGATCCACATTATTTATTTATTATTTATTAATGCACGCTCAGCTGATACTTTATTATGACTGATTTAATCCAGAACCAGCTGTTACATCTCTCTCTTTAAGACACCAGACTGTGGTAAAACACACAGTGCTGTTAACTCCTCCCCCTCATCGACAACGTGCATCTGTCGACAGTCAGAGGGCGGAGAAGATGACAAAGACGACGTGAGAAGCTAAAGAATCGATTGACAAGGTTCAGTAATGTGACTGTTCAAATCTTACTCTGCTAGCGTCTTTAGTTCGATGATTGCTAACTGTTAGCATGTGGAGTATATATCTGTGTTTTCAGCTGTTACCATGACGACTACAGGCCCTGGCTAAATGTCTACATTGAAGAGGCTCATTTACTGCATGCTAGTTGAGATAGGTTTGTAAAGTCGTCCAAACTTATTAAACTTAATCACTTACTTGAGACATAACTTGGGTTAGACAACTTCCTGCAGCCGGTAAAGCTGCTGAACATGAGACAACAATGACACCGCTAACGATACAAGCTAACGTTACGTCTCAGTCTGTTCTGAATAATATCGGCAGGGATGTACACTCTGCTTCTCGCTCGCTCTCTCTCTCTTTTTCTCTTCTTAGCTTGATCCATCACCATCCTCTTCCTCTTAGCCTCAGCCGTCTTTAGCCTGCTCCACTTTTCAGAAAATCTGTGCTCAAACAGGCCGTTTGGAGATTTTCCCTTCATGACATCACAAAGGGCAGTAACCCCTCCCCCAGGTGGGTGACACTCTCACAGCTATGTGTTTGTTCTGCCCTCTGAGTCTGCCTTCTCACCGTAAACAATAGGACATGGAGCGAGAAAGCCAGATCCACTCAAGCCCTTCCAGAGAGGGGCGTGGTCAGACACAGCTCATTTACATATTTAAAGGTACAGACACAGAAACAGCCTGTTCTGATCAGGGCTGAAATAGAGGGGTTTATAGGCATAATCAAATACAGGATCAGAGTGGATTTAGAACAAGAAACTTCACACACTGTGTTCTGAGGAGCTCTGAGACTTATTTACACTGGTTGAAGAGGAGGAGGATATGTGACCTTTAAAGTAAATCTTGTATTTTGATGCTGTGTTTATCGTAGAACTGAAGGGTTTGATTCTGTCTCCTTTTATATCATGTGACTTGTGAAGGCCGTCGGTGCTGCATGTCAGCGGCCCTCATGCTCTGTATTTTTAGTCTGTCCTTGCATGTGTGTGAAACATGGAGCGGGCTCTGCTGCTCGGGTGAAGTGAAGCAGAAGTGAAGCCTTCGTCCGCTCTCTCTGCTGTCAGCATGTGCGTTAAATAAAAACCTCTCAGTTATTTTTAAAGTCAGTGCTGTGTGTCAGAACTTTGCAGGAATGTGTTGGTGTGTAATCTGTCATTATGTGTCTGCTGGGACGACGAACACAGGAAACTGAAGGTTTTCAGATCTTCATCAGGGGAAGCTGCCAGACCCCATCTACATATTTAATGCAGATGGAATTTGAGGAATCTCCAAAAACGTCTTTGATAGAAGCATGAAGAAGTTATTTAAATTCTGATTTATGTTTGGTTCTTAAAAGACGGATGTCCTGATCAGGAACACGTCTGTCGTACTTTGAAGAATCTTCAGCTACTGACGGTGAATCTCATTCTGTCACCACCTCGAGCTGATTGTATTTAAAGCTGCAGTGATCTATGTTGACCACGAGGGGCTCAAACAACCACAGACGGTAAATATGATTGTTTGAAGCCTGAGGGACGTCCCCAGTTGTTCCTGCAGGGGACGCTGGAGTCCCATCGATGGCGGTCTCCATGCTGGAAATGTTGTCTCAGTCTAACTTTCAGTCACCCTAACGACAGGCTGAGAGCTGGAGCTGAGGCGGGTTTTAAGCCTGATTTAGCTGAGGTTGCCATGGCGTGTAGCAGAAAGCGTGATCTTGTCAAAATGTGAACCGGGTCATGGCGAGGGAAAAGAGGTCAACTTGTGATGCCAGAGTTGCAAAGAGAGCTCGAGATAAGTCACGTCATTGTTAGCGTGCGCAGTCGACAGCTCTTCCGCCTGTGTGGTCGTGTTGATTAGTGCATCGACGTAGACCGTGGAGGCGTTCACATTGTGAGACAATTATCCTAAGTTTCTGTTGGATATTTGTCGCAGGCTATCTTTGTTCTCAAGATTGTGAGATCGGCCATCTTTCACCCTCTTTCTCACAGAGCGACGTAGGACTAACCTTTGAGGAGCGAGGAGCACAGATACGACCACGAGATCTTTCAGCTGGGACGGGCCTAAGTCATACAGTGTGTACCCCGATTAATGCACAGGAAATAAATGTGCAAATCCTCGTGAGTTATGATGTCAGAACTGAATAGAAATCTCTGTATTCATCAGAACTAAGTATGAAGCAAAAATGAATATGCAGAGTCACAAACATACAAGTGTTTCAGGACGTGTGTGTGTGTGTGTGTGTGTGTGTGTGTGTGTGTGTGTGTGTGTGTGTGTGTGTGTGTGTGTGTGTGTGTGTGTGTGTGCGTGTGTGCGTGCGTGCGTGGGTGGGTGGGTGGGTGTGTGTGTGTGTGTGTGTGAGTGTGAATGATTCAGAGATGTCAAGTGAGCTCATGAATAATTAACAGGACATGCATTCAGCTCTGAATATTTCATGGTGCGTGAAAGTGAGCAGAAGCGTTCAGTGGCATCGTCCAGTCAGAAGGAAGGTTAGGAAGGAGAGAGAGGGAGAGAGGAAGGGTGGAAATAAAGAAGGAAGGAGGGAAAGTGTTTACAAAGAAAGACTTTTACTTGTATTGTTAGTTTTTCATCTTCCATGTTTGTACTTGAGGAGAGGATCAGACTAAAACTTAGACACAGGTCTGGTCACTGTAAGTTTGATTTCTCGAGCATAATGACCTCGCTGCAGAACACACGACAAGACGGAAAACAAACGGGTAATAGTCTTCACCTTTTTCCGCTGTTGTATTACTCTCTGGGATTCTGAACTTGTGACCTCAGTATTTAAAAAAATCTGTGGGACTGAAAACAGGAAGTGACAGAGAGTTGTAGAAGAAGAAGAAGGTGGAGCGGATGTGAAAGCGTTGACGAGCGTTGAAGGAACTGAAGTTGTGTGTCAGCAACGAACTGCTGCAGAGAGAAAACAGAGTGTGTGATGGCACATTACACACACACACACGCAGAGTTGAGCATGTAAGCGTCAGGATAAGGAGGTGTGAGCACGTAAGCAGCAGAGACAGTTACACAGCTGCAGGTGTTTGTGTCTGTTTACATCTCAGGTATCTGCCTGCTGAGGTCCATTAAACACACCGGCATTCCCTGTATAAAGACTCTATGTGTTTGTGTGTGTGTGTGTGTGTGTGTGTGTGTGTGTGTGTGTGTGTGTGTGTGTGTGTGTGTGTGTGTGTGTGTGTGTGTGTGTGTGTGTGTGTGTGTGTGTGTGTGTGTGTGTGTGTGTGCGTGCGTGCGTGCGTGCGTGCGTGCGTGCGTGCGTGCGTGTCTGATGGTGCAGCTCTGCCATCAACTCGTCGTACTTCACATAAGCTCTGAACGTGTGATCTCTGTGTGTCAGTCATACTGCAGCTCACAGAGAAGGCGGGGAACTCTGCTCAGATCAGTTTGGATTAAACGTCACATTAAGATTCTTGTTCGTTAAATTCATCTTCAGAACTCATCCAATCATCATGAGGTTCTCTTTAGTCTCCTTGGAGTGAGAAGACGATGGAGCCCTTTGGTTTGAGGGTCAAAGCCTCGGGTCATCATTAGCCTGGTGGGATAGTTCAGGTCTTGTGCCCTTTTGTCTCCATAGGTTGGGGGTGTTCAGTGGTGGCAGCTGAGGTGGCAGAGGGAGGGACGGTGTCTCCTATCACAAGGCGTCCTTAATTATGATCTCAGAGGATGTTGGTGGAGACAGATCCAAGTGTTCTTCAGTTCTGTCAAACCACGGCAACAAAACTAGAAGTCCTGGATCTTCGATGTCAGATCATTTCTTAATTTGAAAGATGCGGACTGTCCTAATTTGTGCAGTTTATGCAGAGCACTCTGTCTCTCTCTCCCCTCTCTGTCCCTCTTTCTCCCCTCTCTCTCTCTCCCCCTCTCTCTCTCCCCCCTCTCTCTCTCTCCCCTCCTCTCTCTCCCCCCTCTCTCTCTCTCCCCTCCTCTCTCTCCCCCCTCTCTCTCTCTCTCCCCTCTCTCTCTCTCTCTCCCCTCTCTGTCTCTCCCCCTCTCTCCCCCTATCTCTCTCTCCCCTCCTCTCTCTCCCCCCTCTCTCTCTCCCCTCTCTCTCTCTCGCTCCCCTCTCTGTCTCTCCCCCTCTCTCCCCCTATCTCTCTCTCCCCTCCTCTCTCTCCCCCCTCTCTCTCTCCCCCCTCTCTCTCTCTCTCCCCCCTATCTCTCTCCCCTCTCTCTCTCTCTCTCCCCTCTCTCTCTCTCTCTCCCCTCTCTGTCTCTCCCCCCCTCTCTCTCTCCCCCCTCTCTCTCTCTCCCCTCCTCTCTCTCTCTCTCTGTCCCCCCCCCCTATTCAATTCAATCCAAATGGCTTTATTGGCATGACGTTTGGGTTAAACATGTTGCCAATTACATTACAGCAGTACAGACAAGAAAGCTCAAAAATACACATTAAACAGAATAGATAAGATAAATAAAAATAAAAATAAAAACAGGGGGTATATACAGTACAAAATGAATGATGAAGGTAACTGGGGGGAATTGAGAATTGAGACAGTATTTGCAGAGAACAGATGAGTAAACATGTCTTATATTTTTTAAGGATTTCAAACATTGAATAGAAATACAAACAAACCAGTCATGTATTGTGACATGAAGAACCTTGAATATAAATAACCTACATAGAACCCTCTCTCACTTGATGACATGTAGACACATATTCTGCTGATATCTCTACAGTCGAGCTCTCTTCTCCCAGAGTGATTCTCATCTGTTCCTCTTTAGGGAGGGAAAGAAAGCCGGGGATTCGATCATTAAATTGGGGAAAGACGGTTTCTCTAATGTCTTTATATTTGGGGCAGCTAGTGAGGAAATGAAGTTCAGTTTCCACCTGTCCTGTTCCACAGTGCACACACACTCTCTGAGATCTCTCTAACCAGTTTCTACAGCCAGTCTGTGATCACTGAGCCTGTATTTAGTCATTGTTTGTCTTTTAAGAGGTTCTTTTATTTCTCTTAAATATTGGGCTAATTTGAATTCCCTGTCCAGTAAACTATAGCATTATAATCTATGTATTGTTTGGGTTTCTAATTTCCACTGATTCATATATTTCTGTTTATTATCTTTGTCTATTTGTTGAATTTGTGAGTTGGGGATCAGGGCATTGCTTTGATATGTGGATCTATGTGTGGTGTTTCTATCAGTGATCAGAGAGTGTGTGTGTTCTAAATAAGCTCTGTGTTGCTGTGACTCGGACTCGGACTCGATCAGGTGGTTCATGAACTTCATCCTTCTTTTTTAAATGTGGATCAGTAGAGGGAACTGGCCCAGCTCGGCTCTGCAGCCATGGTTTGGACAGTTTCTGTGGACTCGTAATATGTTTTTACAAAACTCCAGATGGACTCTTTCCACTGGGTTTGAGTCCCGGAGCTGCTCTTTCATTAATGGGCCCCAGACTTCACTTCCATATAACAGAATTGGCTCAATCACACTTTTGAAAATGTTGATCCTCTCTCTCTCTCTTTTGATCCATCTTGGGAACTTTATAAGTCTATCGATCATTAGAGTATCAGCCTTTGTCTCGTTTTTTAAAAACGTGGTTTAGAAAACCATCCAAGTGCCTGAATCATTTCTCATCATCATCAGTGCAGCAGATATTTCCATCTCTGTAAAAATGGAGGCTAATGTTTCCATCTGAGCTCGCCGTGTGTTCTCCAGATAAATCTTCTTAAAATAAACTCTTCATTTCTGCAGAGAGAAGCTCCAGCAGCTCATCGTAAGCCTTCATCCACCACAATCCCCCCGAATCATCGGGGACCTCATTCTGCCTGCAGAGACTCTGAGTGTGTGTGTGTGTGTGTGTGTGTGTGTGTGTGTGTGTGTGTGTGTGTGTGTGTGTGTGTGTGTCTGTGTGTGTGTCTGTGTGTGTGTGTGTGTGTGTGTGTGTGTGTGTGTGTGTGTGTGTGTGTGTGTGTGTGTGTGTGTGTGTGTGTCTGTGTGTGTGTGTGTGTGTGTGTGTGTGTGTGTGTGTGTTCTCCTGTTTCTGTGAGGACTCTGTGGATGTGACAGACCCTGACAAAGAGGACACAGAGGAACATTCAGGCTCGCTGTAAGAGTGTTAGACTCTGATTCAAGGTTTGATTAGTATTTAAAGCGTGTGTGTGTGTGTGTGTGTCTTAAAGTCACGTCAAGCTCAGTTGTGTGTGTGTGTGTGTGTGTGTGTGTGTGTGTGTGTGTGTGTGCGCGCGCGCGCGTGTGTGTTCTGCTGTTTCTGTGAGGACTCAGTTGTGTTTGTCACACATTCAGACGGTGTGTATGCCTGCAGCGATAACAAACATGTTTACATCTGCAGCTCTCCTCCACTCATCACATTTATAAATAAACCTCCTGCAGGAAGAGAAGAGCGAAGATTATCAGGATCAGAGGATCATTGATCAGTGATTGATTGATCATGTCTCATGCATAAGGTCGTGTTTGGAGCTCGGATGGTTCCTGGTGTGGTTGATCACGTGCAGAGCACGCACTCTGCACACGCTCATCTTCCTGCGGGCTGAAGCTGCCTTTTGGAACTTGATCTCTACGTCTTTGAAGGTTAAATAAAGACAATGGTAGAAACATTTTTGTTGAGATTTGGATGTAAATCAGCACATTTCTCCCCCGTGTGTCTGCAGCCCTGCATGACCCCACACTGCAGGAATAATAATCAGTGTGGACGCAGCTGATTCTGCGCCTGTCAGGCAGAAATGAGGGATTCATTCTGAGCCACGAGCCTGTCAGTTTGACGCTCTGATGTTTTTCATGTGGCTTCGACAGCTCGGATTGCACAGGGCAGAGACTGCTGATGAGCCAGACGCACAGTTCACCTCAATGTGTGTGTGTGTGTGTGTGTGTGTGTGTGTGTGTTTAAAAGATTAGAACCTGCCCCTCAAAGTTGTGTTAGTGTGTGTGTGACGGTTTTCAGAAGGTTTCTGTTGGAACTTGATCCGGATCACTTTTCTTCTTAATTAGCTCAAGATGTTTCTGTTCATCATCTGTGATTCATTCCTCTCTGCGATTTCTCCTAAACCTTCGCCTCTTTGTTCCCGCTGCAGGTGGGCTGTGATGGTGTGACTCTGACTGGATGAGACCCCGTCTGTTCATCCACCCCTTCATCCATCCGTCCATCGCTCCGTCAGCCGGAGGAGCGATCTGATGAGAGGAGAGCCGAGGGAGGAGGGAAGAGACGACCTGAGATGGCCAGCGGTGAGAAACTGAAGCGCAATCCTCCAGAGCGGTGAGCCTGCAGCATATGTTACTGTCTCTGATGAGTGTGTGTGTGTGTGTGTGTGTGTGTGTGTGTGTGTGTGTGTGTGTGTGTGTGTGTGTGTGTGTGTGTGTGTGTGTGTGTGTGTGTGTGCAGCAGCTGACAGTGTAGGCAGTCTCGGAGCTGAGCAGAACCACCTGAGCGTCGCGGTCTCGGATCATGGAGCCTGGGCGACGGCCATGAACAACCTGGGCATCATGCCGATGGGAATCAGCAGGCAGCCGCTGGTTTCAGGTAAAAGCTTCTTCTTCATTTATTTTCTTTTCATTTTCTTTTTCTCCTTTATCGCTCCGTAATCTCCTTCGTTAAGCTTTCTTTTCCTTCTCCTTCTCCTCTTCTGTTTTTGTCTTCCTCATCTTTACTCCCATCAACCTGCAGAGATCAGTGATCTACGGTGGCCCTTAGGGTTCAACACGGTGCTTTTACCCGAGCGTTGAACTTTACTAACCCCACTTTGAACCTTTATTAATCATCACAGCAATCCCATGAGACATTTATTAAAATAAAAATCAAACATTAAACAGCAACAAACAGATGAGGAACTCTTTAAGCCCCCCTCCCCATGTGCCCTCTCTTTTCTGATTGGCTGGCTCTCTGGAAGCTCTGGGGGGGGGGGGCACAACGCTGCAGGGCTGTGGCTTACGTAGAGGCTTGAAGCCGTCTGGTGAAATTCTTGGTTTCCTATCGGGGAACTGTGACATGTTTACAGAAGAAGCTGTTTAGCGCCCTCTGCAGACTCATCCTGGAATTACTCCAACATACGTTTACCTCATGATCTGACACTTTAATGTTTTCAATCAGGTGTCAGCTTCACCTCTTATCAGCTTCATCCTTTAACTTCTTTTCACCGCTGTCTGACGTCATCCCGCTTCAGTTCATGACCTTACCCTCAGTCATGTCAAGGGGTGTGATGGAGTTGTGATGCAGGGAACTCGGTTCAGAGCGCCTTTTTTTAGTTAAAATATTCATATTCATAAAATATTCGTATTTTAACTCCTGTGATTCAATAATTGTATCACACGTGTCAGGACGGCGATAAAGAGGGAGAGTAAGCAGAGGACTGATCTCAAGTCATACTGTGCTAATGCTTAAGTTTCTGTGTGTGTGTGTGTGTGTGCGTGTGTGTGTGTGTGTGTGTGTGTGTATATATCACTAACCATCACAGCAGCTCAGCTCAGAGGACATTAGGTTTCATGCATATTCAAAGAATCTTGAAGAGTTAGAGACACTTCAGGCGCTCAGAGAGACACGCTAACAGCTGCTTAAAAAATCAAATGTGTGTGTGTGCGTCTGTGTGTGTGTGTGTGTGTGTGTGTGTGTGTGTGTGTGTGTGTGTGTCTGACACTAATGCAAGTGAACACTGACTCATTTTGTTTTTAAATTTCCTCGAGTTGAAAAGCTAAACTATCCCAGACTCCTGATGCTCCGTCACATTGGATGTGATACTTCATTTGTGGTGACGCACAGCTGGTTCATGGATACACACACATGCAGGTGAACACGTAACACAAGGAGAAACACATAAACAGTTACCATAGAAACCCATGTAACAGTCAGTGTGGCAGTTTGTTAAGAGCTTCAGTAGCCGAGGAGACGAGAGGTTGAAGAGTTTAGAAATGCATTTTAATGATGAAACATTTTATAAGCAGGTTAATGACTCATCGCCCCCGTGTCCACCTGGCGTTTTTTTTCTGAGCGCCAGCGTCTTTTTCAATTGTTTTCAATGAGGAGAGAGCGTTCGCAGCGGAAAGCGGCTGCCTGGAGAAAAAGCGGCGTGCCCAGCCTTTTTCTGAGCGTTCTACCTTTTTTGTGCGGCCACTCCGAGCGCCCAAGTTCAAAATATTTCAACTTTTCAGAAAGGCGCTGTTGACATCACCGGCGCTCTTTTCCAAATGTTTGATATTCCCCGTAGTTTTTCCTCATACAGATCGTGTCTCGTACCCAAATCCTCCTCGCTCTGTGTCTGATCGTGAAATAAACGATCTCTAATATAAAACATGTAGTAAAAAGTAACGGAACAGTGTCGGTCATACATCAGACGTTGTCAACAGACTGTTGTCATAGAGACAGGACAGACGTGCAGCACTTTTCTTCTCCGCGCACAAACGCTTCATGCAAACGCTCCCGAGCGCACAGCCAGCGCGTTACTGCCCTGAAGAAACGCCAGGTGGACACGGGCCTGATGTGACACTTTTCATCCTTCACTCAGATTCAGGTGAAAAAGTTAAAATGTTCCTGGATGAGGATGGAAACTCACACACGTCAGATGGTCATGATCTAAATGTTTCCACATGTAGTTAAAACAGGGTGGAGATATGATGGCGTCATTTTTTAAACAACATGTCATCATTTGGATTTTCCCTCTGAGCTCCGTGTGCTGCTGTCTGTCTCTCCGCTCGCCGCTCAGTTAAATCCACACATTCAATTATTCTGAGCTTAACACACAAAAAACTCCACAAATCTCCCGGCGTTCATTTCATAAACCTGCACAATGCAGCACTTCTTATTCCATCAGAGCCCCCCCAGAGCCCACGCAGAGCCCACCAAGAGCCCCCCCCCAGAGCCCACCCGGGGTCTTTATACAGAGAGAGACGCTCCCACAAATCTCCCACCCTGCCTCACTAAAACAATCCTACAAACACATTGAAGGTGAAACACTGATGCAAACCTGAAGGGCTTAGTGTACTTAAGTACAAGGGGGGGGGGGGGAATTGACTGGAATTGAACCAATTAAGGTTCAAGTTGATAACCCGCCGTGCACATGCATCCGCAAACATGACTAAAAGCACTGTAGTACACATGCCAGGCCAGTAGATGGCTCTCCCCCCCTCTCTCTCCCTTTCTCCCCCCACCTCTCTCTCTCTCTCCCCCTTTCTCTCCCTCTCTCTCTCTCCCTCTCTCTCTCTCTCCCTCTCTCTCCCCCTCTCTCTCTCTCCCTCTCTCTCCCCCTCTCTCTCTCTGCCTCTCTCTCTCTCTCCCTCTCTCTCCCTCCCTCTCCCCCCCGCCCTCCCCTCTCTTTCTCTTTCTCTTTCTCTTTGCTCTGTGTTTAATTTTTCTCCTCCCTCGGTGTGTTTTTCTTCTCTTTCCTTCTTTTCACAGTCGAGAAATGAGGCGGGCTCGCCTCGTTTTGGCTCTGTGAGTAAAAAGCGGCGTGCTTCTGATTGTGATGAATGTGCGACACACAGAGGTGTAATTCACCTGTGCAGGTTATCTCAGACAACACTTAAATGAGTTTTCCTAAGACCCGAGGAGTCTGTGAATTCACCGTGGCTGCACACGCTCAGATTTATGGAAGATTATCACTCTGAGTGTTTTTCTTTTTCTTCTAATACGACTGAGGATCTTTAATACAGAGAGTGAACAGGAGAGAGAGAGGAAGTGTTTTACTGCTCTGCACTCAAGCAGCAACATGCAGTGTTTGAAATATTAAGCCAATTCTGAAGTATAAAACCCTGCAGTTCTTCGAGTGTCCACTAGAGGCTGGCTGCAGAAGCACAGGAAGTCACATACACACCCATTCAAAAAAGCCTGTTTTTACAGCAGAGATGAACATGTTTACAGCCTGGTTCAAAAAACCAAATAGGTGTGATTAGCTCATGTCTTGATCAGCACACACTGTACGGGGGGTGAATGTTTTGATGACTCATCAGTTTTGATTTGATGAAGGATAAGAGTTATTCACAATAAGGCGTGTAGCTGACATGATTGACAGGCGGGCGCGGTGTAACGGTTTGTCAGGAGGCTTAAAACCCCCCTCAGCTCCAGCTCTCAGCCTGTCGTTAGGTTGACTGAAAGTTAGGCTGAGACAGCATTTCCAGCATGGAGACCGCCATCGATGGGACTCCAGCGCCCCCTGCAGGAACAGACGAGTGAAGCTTCTGCAAGAGATATCTTTGAGTAAACAAAAACTGTTTTCTTCTTCTGTTTCTTCTTCTTCTCTTTATTTGGAGCATGTTACACTTCCTGTTTGCTGACGACAATTTCAGCTGTGGGACTGTGATGAATGTGTGGTCGTCTCAGTCCTGCAGGCCGAGCAGCAGAAACATTTATTTCTGTGAGTTTTCTGTAGGAGACGTGTGTCCTCTCTCGGTGTGACAGCCTCCCTCTCCTCTCATTTAAATCACTTCATCCTCGCTGCTGTTGTGGCTGCGTGGGGGACATGGGGGGTTTGTGCTGACGTTTGGTTCCTCCCGCTCTCTTGTTATTGCAGTGTTGTAGATAGGAACACGCGACTCTGCTCCGCCCTCCGCCTCCACCCTGCCTGCTCTATTTTCACCCAGACAGCTGAAACATGGCTCCTGTCGCCTCTTTATCTTCTCTCCTCTTCTTCACTTTCTCTCCGTCCTGAACACACATTTCTCTCTCCTCTCTCCCCTCCTGTCCTTGCTGCTTCTCCTCTTTCCTCTCACACACTCAGGAGGCGTTTTTGTTGTTGTCTGTCCCTGCAGATCTCGTCTCCAGTTTTTATCTTCTCTGATCTCTTTCTCACAGATAACAGTGTTTTATTTCCCTCCTCTGCTGCAGGTTCTCCTTCCTCGTCCTCTGTTGCAGCTTTTTCTGTATTTTGATTAAAGCCAACACTACTCATCATCTTCTTACTTTTAGATTTTGTTGCCAAATTTCTACGGTGCACAGCCTGAAAGATCATATCATGAATGAATAAAACAGCCAGATCTGTTTGGATGCAGCTGGCCCTGCTACTCCTCTGCTCTCAATGATTGTCAGATCAGATAAATTTAAATATTGATTGATGTGTGTTGATTCATCAGCTGTCTATTCTTTACCTGTGTCTCTGTCCTGCAGAGTCTCTGTGCATCCAGAGGTTCGAGCCCGGCCTCGGTCTCCTCACTCCCATCAACCCCATGATGGCGGGAATCAGCCTGGTCCCGCCCCCTCCCATCCCCCCCGACATGCCCGTCATCAAAGAGATCATCCACTGCAAGAGCTGCACGCTGTTCCCCCAGAACCCCAGTAAGACCCGAGATCATTCATCAGCAACATCGCATCATTGTCATACTCCCTCATTCAAACATTCAGCCAGGAAACATGATGGTGATGTCATTGTCCTTCAGACCTGCCCCCTCCGTCCACCCGGGAGCGTCCCCCCGGCTGTAAGACGGTGTTTGTCGGAGGTCTGCCGGAGAATGCCACAGAGGAGATCGTCAGGGAGGTGTTCGATCAGTGCGGAGAGATCACCGCCATCCGAAAGAGCAAGAAGAACTTCTGTCACATCCGCTACAGCGAGGAGTTCATGGTGGACAAAGCCATCTACCTGTCAGGTGAGTCACACAGCATGACCGTCCCCCCTCGCAGCGTGGCGTTAGGTCGACTGAAAGTTAGGCTGAGACGCGGAGAACGCCATGGATGGGACTCCAGCGCCCCCTGCAGGAACAGATGGGTGACGTCCCTCAGGCTATATATTTACAGTCTGTGTTTAAAACATGCAGGAGGCGAGTAATACTCACCTCCGCCTCTAGTGGCCAAAGTGAGCATCACAACTACATTTCAAAACGCTTTTCTTTGTGCGTTTTCTCAGACGGATAAATGTTGTTACCAACTGATCCTCTGAAGGTCGTGCTGGTTAACAGAGCTGTGCATCTTCACTGGTGTCCTGATTCCATTTGATCCTCTCCTCTCAGGGTATCGGATGCGAATCGGCTCCAGCACCGATAAAAAAGACTCGGGGAGGATCCACGTGGACTTTGCTCAGGCCAGGGACGACCTGTACGAGTGGGAGTGTAAACAACGTCTGTTCGCCCGAGAGGAGCGCCACCGACGCAAGGTCCACGAGGACCGCCTCCGACCGCCGTCTCCCCCGCCCATCGTGCACTACACAGAGCATGAGGCGGGGCTGCTGGCAGAGAGGCTGAAAGGTGAGGTGAAGTGATGGATTATAAACTGCTGAGTCATGAGAGGCGGATGTGCCTCAGGAGGATTCAGCTGGTGTCATGGTAACAGAGATTTAAAAGAAAAATACATTTACAGTAAGCAGATGAATCTGAAACCATGTTCTCACAGTGATCTGTGTGTGTGTGTGTGTGTGTGTGTGTGTGTGTGTGTGTGTGTGTGTGTGTGTGTGTGTGTGTGTGTGTGTTACCTGTTGTGATACCTGATCAAAAGTTCAGGTGAATCAGTGAGGAAGCTGAACAATTATTGATCCTCTTCATCCTCGTTTAAACACAGAAACAAACAAAGAGCTGACACAGAGAGAGCTGAAGAGCTGCAGGAGGAACCTGTGTAGACATGTTCACCTGTACAGACATGTTCACCTGAACAGACATGTTCACCTTTAGAGACATGTTCACCTGTACAGACATGTTCACCTGTGTAGACATGTTCACCTGTGTAGACATGTTCACCTTTAGAGACATGTTCACCTGTACAGACATGTTCACCTGTGTAGACATGTTCACCTTTAGAGACATGTTCACCTGTACAGACATGTTCACCTGTGTAGACGTGTTCACCTGTACAGACATGTTCACCTTTAGAGACATGTTCACCTGTTCAGACGTGTTCACCTGTACAGACATGTTCACCTGTACAGACATGTTCACCTGTACACGTGTCTCTATGCAGCTTGTTTCTTTGTCCTACTGTCCGTCTGTGTCCCTCAATTTTAAACAATCAAATGAGCTTATCAAAAACTCCCCCGGACGTTACCTGCGCCCCTCACCCTCACCCTCTCCGCTGCGTCTCGTCCCGTGTCAGATTCAGCGCTGGTTATTTGATCTGAAAGTCAACCCTGAGCCTCTAAGCGTTTATCCTCCTCCTCCTCTACCGGCACACATAAACATTCGTGTTTCCTCTGAATAACCTTTTTGAATGTATTCTCCTCCTCTAACAGCGGAGAAATAAATTTAATTCTTCCTCTGTGGTCGTCCCCGCTCAGCTGTGTCTCTTTGTGCTCCCCGTAATGTGACTGTAATCTGCAGCGTGCGTGTGAATGAGCCTCTATCAGAGCGGGGAAAGTGTCTTCTTACAGGTTGTGTAGCGGCGGGTATTGAGCTCATTAAATGTTCTCTAATTCACTCTGTTCTGTTCGCCTCCATCGCTCCCTTCCATTATTATTCAAATGAAACAGAACGACAAAAGCCCGCAGAGACCTCTGAGACAGGACGCCGAGCGAGGGTTCGGTTGGAAAGTTGGAAATCAAAAATGCTTTTTGTGCTTGGTGGCTGTGACGGGTTCACAGAGGCGTGAGCGGTGAACGCCCCCCAGGAGGAAGAGGAAGTCTGCTGTTTGTTTAGCCCGACTAAGCGCTAAAGGTCCCATGAAATACGTTCAGACATCCAGATACTGCAGACTCTGCTGGTGTGAGACTTCATGGAGCAGGCACGCGCTCTGACGGCACAGAGAACGCTACAGAAGTTAAACGTTTATTATGAAGAGTTTTTATCATGCTCTCAGATCCTGCTGGAGTAAAGTCCACACATTCATTTTTAGTTTGATGGTAGTTATATTAACACTGTTTGTCTCAGATATCTTAATCTTTATTCTCTTCTCAGATGATCTTAATTTCTGCGAGGCCACGGCGGTTCTTTACACGTGGATCGACCGCGGCGAGGTGAACCGACGCACCGCCAATCACTTCTACTCCATGATCCAATCAGCAAACAGCCACGTGCGCAGGCTGATGGGAGAGAAAGCTCAGCACGAGGAGGAGATGGAGCGGGCCAAGGAGACGTTCAAGAACGCCCTGATTGCGATCCTGACACAGTGTAAGAACTCTTTTTGTTTCTTCATGTTCAGTCGCTGCTCAGAGGCGGGCGAAGGAGGCGACGCTCTAACTGTGACCGTGCAAGTAAGATCACATCGTTACAGGTACCTTCTTCATTCAAAGGAAGATTTTAACGTTAAAGAAAGATAACATTTCTGTAATTAATAAAATAAAATAATAAAGAATCTTTAAACATTATTAATCCCAAAGGAACATCTCTATCCAGCTTTCTCCAAAATGAAATGTGTGTGAAACAAACGAGCCTCAAATATATAAGAACCCACTTTAGGTCAGTTCCCATCAGCCTCCAGTGTGTCTGCTGTCATAGTGACACCTCACACACACACACACACACACACACACACACACACACACAGGTTCAGAGTCAGCGATGTGAAAACACTCTGACCTTTTCAGAGACGGGCTGAAGAAGATACCAACACTCAGGATCAATCCCAGGCTTGTTTGTTATTAAACTAAACTACTCGATACGTCTGTGCAGGTGGAGCTGCAGTGAGGGTGTTTATCCACCAGCGGGCGACATTTCTCCGATAGTGTCCTGAAGATCTTTTTGTTCTGATGAATTCTGTTCCAGTCTGTTCACTTGAACACAGCAGATGGTCAGTGGGTCTCTGTAACGTCTTGTCTGCGTTAACGTCAGGTGAAGTCGTACAAAGAGCGAGGAGCCCGACCTCCTCCATACACGGAGGAGGTCGGGCGGGTGGATGGTTTGAGCACAGCGTTTTTAAAAAGGTTTTAAAAGGAATCATTTTAACTTCACACTAAACAGACTTGATGAAATAAACTTTCTGGTAGAAAGAGCATCGGGAAATCTTCTGCTGTGCGTCTGGTACTCACCCGGTCAATCATTACTTTCAAATCGCCAATCCATAACAAGGGTTATCTCGACGCGCTTTACAAAGAGCGGGTAAAAGACCTTACTCATTAAGAAAAATGGGAGGAGATGGGAGAAGGTGCAGGAAGGATTTCTATTCCTCGCGTTCCTGTTGTCCACACTTCCTCGCCGCTGAGGTCAGAGCAGGCCGTGCGTGAATGAGGACGGCAGTGGTTGAGGGGGCGACACTCTCCTCTGATTGGCCGGCAGGGACATTTGAGTGAGCTGCCAGGGTGGGCGTGTCCGACAACTTTGCTCCTAGCTTTGCTCTGATACGTCTCCAGAACCAGACGCCAAAGATTACTTTTTTTAAAAGATGGAGCAGCAGAGTAGATCTCAGTAGTTTCTCCTACAGAAGTAAACAAAGTGCAGAATATAAATACAATGTAAGTCAGCCTTCAGACGATGAATCATCTCAACCTGACCACATGAATCTCCATCTTTAACAGTCTTTAGTCACACGGTGTCTGTGGGGAAAACCTAAGAGGTAAGTCAAGCCCGTCTCTGTCTGAGTCTTACAAACAGGAAGTCCAGGTCTCAGGTGTTTCTCCATGCTGTTTGGGTTTTTATTTGATGTTCTTCTTGCAGGTTTGTTGAGTCAAAATGTTGTCTGTGCTGAAAGTGTTTGAGACAGATGAGAAAATGTCAGAGCATTTTATAACAAGGCAACATTTTCCAACACAGTGTGTGGCTGTAGTGACCTTGAGGTCAAAGTTCAAATCTGTCGTAATGATTGAACATCATCTCAGCTGTTATATGATTTATAACGTAAACACACCGAGGTGTATAAAAAAAGAAAAAGCCTCCATTCTGGATAAATGTTGCCTCAGTGAGTCGTGAGGGAAGTGAGACTGCAGGTGATGTAAGTACAGAGAGACGGACAGGAGAGAGAGACACACACACACACACACATCACCAGGCCTATTCTGTTAAACTCAGTGTATCTGCACGACTTTTTCATTTGTCTCCTCATCAGTTCATCATCTGCTCAGCGACTCTCTGCAGGAGTTCAGAAGTCAGACTGTCTTTAATCTACAGTTACTTCTGCACTTTGTCTGTCCTGCAAAATGATGCAACACATTACGGGACCCTGCACAGCGATCTACTGTATGTTTTCACTATTAGAGCTGTTTGTGATTGTTTAAGGATCAATCAGTGAGCTGGTAGTGAGTGAAATGATAAAGGTACCTTACTGTATGATCAGACATTAAGGAAACATGCTATGTTGAAGTGCTGGCATGGTAACCTGCTTGAGGATCGACTCTAGAGAGGAGGGGGCGGGAGACAGCTCTCTACAATGTTTAGAATTTGGACCCATTTTAAACACTAGGGGTCATAGTTACATATTGCTCCTTTCAGGAGTCCAACCTGAGCCGGTGATGTCACTGTTTTTATTTTGGAGTGAACTGTTACTTTAAAATGAATCAAAGGTCAGGTCAGTCTCTCTTCTGTCCGCTGTACGAGTTTCAGTCAGAGCTACAACGCTACATAAAACGCTTGTTTTGTCTTGACCCCCTCCTCCTCCTCCCCCTCCTCCTCCTCCTCCTCCTCCTCCTCCTCCCTCTTCACCCCAAAGTCGAGCAGATCACCACCGTTTTCACCGCCGCCACCAGACAAAAGGCATGGGACCATTTCTCAAAAGCTCAGCGCAAGAACATAGACATGTGGAGAAAACAGTGTGAGGTTGGTACTCCTTCTCTTCTCTCTTCCTCCTCCTCTGCTCGCTGACAGACAGACCTGAAGGAGTCTGTGATTTTCTTGATGCTTCGGCGTCTCAGACAGACAGACAGACAGTCAGACGGATCACTCTCTCTCTCCCCTTCTGGACGTAAACCAAAGATCTGATGCCTCCTGGAAAGTGTGAGGCGCTGCCATGGTAACAGATTTTTCCAGGGTTAAGTCTGTGATTAATATTTCATATCTCAGTGTCACATCGAGATCACAAGTTTGAACCTTCAAAGTTTAATAAGAAGGCGGGAGAAACACCAGCACACTGGATTCAGATGTGGAGCATCTGTTTGCTCTGCCGGGAGTTTAGAATATTTCATCATTAGATCTGTGCATTCATAATTCAGTGACAAAAACCTGCAGTTCACCATAGTCCACTAGGGGGCAGCACACACCTGCCAGTAATACATTTAAAGGTCACATATAAGTCTCAGAGCTCCCCAAAACATTTCTGTGAAGTTTCTTGTTCTAAATCCACTCTGATCCTGTATTTGATCATGCCTATAAACCCCTCTATTTCAGCCCTGCTCAGAACAGACTGTTTCTGTGTCTGTACCTTTAAATGTAAATGAGCTGTGTCTGAACAAGCCCCCTCTCTGGAAGGTCTTGGGTGTACTCTGGCTTTCTCGCTCCATGTCCTATTGTTTACGATGAGAAGGCAGACTCAGAGGGCAAACAAACACCTAGCTGTGGGAGTGTCACCTACCTGGGGGAGGGGTTACTGCCCTTTGTGATGTCATGAAGGGAAAATCTCCAAACGGCCTGTTTGAGCACACATTTTCTGAAAAGTGGAGCAGGCAAAAGACGGAGAGGATGGACTTTTTTCATCATTGGGGGGTTTGTAGACAGACACTGTAATGTCTCTGTTACTACCTCTAAAGACGGTACTGTGGGGGGGTCACTACGTCCCCCCATAACACCTCCACTATGTTCAGATTGAAGGCGGAACAGGGTCACAGGGCCGTAGATATCGCAGCTTGAAACGGCAGTCTGAACAGGGCTATATATACACAGAGAGTAAAATTCAAGGCAATTGCGACTGGGAATCATGAAAGTCAATATTTTCACAAACAGAGGCGGCCATTGTTGTTGTATTCCACCTTCTCCCTCATGGCTATTTACTGGCAGCGCACTGAGCATGTGCAAAGTTTTCAGAGCAGCTGGGTATTTCCAGTCTACACGATGGCGGAGACGCTGCCATTTTCAAAACGTGGGTACGTCATAGTTCCCTTAATTGCTTCCAAGTGTCCTCCTCCACTTGTCTCCTCCACTTGCGTCCTAGTCCCTCCCACCAGAGATGCAAGGAAACGAAGCAGAGGAGACAGGAAACGAGGAAATGTGTTTTAAGAGACATGAGACGTTCTTATGGTCTTTTCAGGTCAAACATGGCCGACGTTAAAGCCCTCAGATTCTTCTTCATGACAGTTTGTGACAGAGTCTTTAATTACTGCGAAGGCAATGCTGCCCCCTGCTGGACGACACCAAAATACAACACACCTCTTTGGTTTGTAATTGAAAAAGAGACCTAAAATCCAAAATATTATATCTAATATTTTATAGAGTTTTAGTTTTGTATTTGCTTTTTTAAATCGTCTGTATCAGAAATCCGCCCAGTGTGATAGATAACGCCTCTAACCGTCAATGAAGCTTCGCCCGAGGTCGCCGTGTTTTAAATATTTGGAGGTACCCGAGGTAAGAGACAGTATGATGTGAGACAGAACCATCTCTAGCATGTTACAGTCCTCTTTATGTTCTGTGGTAAGTCTACCTGCTCCTCTGTATCTTCATCTAACGTTTTCAAACCTCGCCACCTGTCCCCGTCGTGTTCCTATCCACCGAGTCCTTCGCTCACTCAGACATCTGCAGCGAGATCTCAGCTGACAAATGAACAGATAATGAAAATGGAAGCAGGAAACGGATCTGATTTCCCCGAGGGCTGCAGCAGCTCTCTGCTCTCGTTCTGTTAAAGTCTCCTCACACACGCACAGGTTTCACTTCATCAAGCTTTTAGTGCTTCACGGCTCGAGTGTTAATGCATGCTCTGAATTACTATTCCACTGAAAGAGATGATTCACACCGCAGCCGAGCATAATAAAGAAAGGTAAAGAAAAACTGTTCAGGATATAGACTGTATATAATAAATGGACGTAGCCTCTTAACTTCGAAAGTGAAGCTAATGAACGAGTGTCTTAAACCACTGGAAATGTTAAATCCTGCAGTTCTTCGAGTGTCCACTAGAGGCTGGTTGCAGCAGCACAGGAAGTCACATACACACCCATTCTAAAAGCCTGTTTTTACATCAGAGATTGTGTGTGTGTGTGTGTGTGTGGGTGGGTGGGTGGGTGGGTGGGTGTGTGTGTGTGTGTGTGTGTTTGTATGTGGGTGTGTGTGTGTGTGTGTTTGTATGTGGGTGTGTGTTTGTGTGTGTGTGTGTGTGTGTGTATGTGTGTGTGTGTGTGTTTGTGTGTGTGTGTGTGTGTGTGTGTGTGTGTGTGTGTGTGTTTGTTTGTGTGTGGGTGTGTGTGTGTGTGTGTGTGTGTTTGTGTGTGGGTGTGTGTGTGTGTGTGTGTGTGTGTGTGTGTGTGTGTGTGTGTGTGTGTGTGTGTGTGTGTGTGTGTATGTGTGTGTGTGTGTGTGTGGGGGGGGGGGGTGTTCAGGAGCTGAGGAACGCTCACAGTGAGGAGATCATGGGTATCAGACGGGAGGAGGAGATGGAGATGTCCGACGACGACTCCGAGGAGAATCCCTGCAAGAGGCCGCGCACAGAGAACGGTACGAAAACCGTCAGATGGTTAAACACTAACTGCGGTTCCTGAGACAGGAAGGACTTTATTTGAACTTCTCTGTGTGGTCTTTCTATCTCTTCTTCTTTATCCCCCCCTCCTCCTTTCACTCCTTTCTCGTTTCCTCTCCCTCCCTCGCCTCCTGCAGGAGTGTGTGACCCCGCGTCTCTGAGGGAGGAGAACGACTCCCTGCGCTGGCAGCTCGACGCCTACAGGAACGAGGTGGAGCTACTGAGGAAGGACACGAGAGGAGCCGGTCGCCCTGACGACGACCACACGCTGACACACGCTCACACACACAGTCCCGAGGCTCAGATCCAGCTGCTGCAGCAGAGCATGCACAACATGCAGCAGGTACCGCCCTCCACTGACACCGCGCGTGTGTGTGCGTGCGTGTGTGTGCGTGCGTGTGTGTGCGTGCGTGCGTGTGCGTGCGTGCGTGTGTGTGCGTGCGCGTGTGTGTCAGCGTATTTTTGGCAGGTGTGCATCAGGAAGCAGCTGCGAGCTCTGTTTATTTACTTCCCTGAAGCAAACATAAAATCCAGCAGAGTGTTTCTCAGTGCTGACTCAGCGCTCTCCCATGATGCTTTGCTCCACTGATTCCATAAACACAGAGACAGCGTGTTCGAGCGCGGCGCTCGGCTGCTTCGGGTTAGCCTGATGTGACTCGACTTTCTGTCTGTCTCGATCTAAAGTGACAGCGCTGATAGAAGCAGGCACGTTAGAGACACACACACACACACACACACCGCCTGCTGCTGGTGTGTTTTCATGTGCTGTTTATTTGACTTCTCACAGTCTCAGAGATCGTCACGATGCCGTCGCTCCTCGTTTGTCACCTTGACGCTGACAAATCAAATCTGAGCTTTTCTTAAATCGACTTCATTTACGCTGAATTTAAACGAGAAATAAAACAAAACAAGGATTTAGAAATAAAATAAAATAAGTATGGCTGATTCTTTGATGTTGTCCTGACGCTGTGTGATGTGAAGAGCTCCCTCATGTAATATCTGGCGTCCTCTCTCTGTTCACAAGAAGTATAATAAATAATCAAAACTATCTTTGCAGTTCAAATATCAAAATAAAGAATAATGATGTCGACCACGGTGGAGCTATCAGAGTGTAATGTAAAGAAGGCTGAGGGTATTTACAGAGCTTTTTTTTGAAGGCCTACAGAGGAGGATTTTTTTATTTGAGCAGAGAGGACACACTGAGACAGAGGTCTCTTTTCAGCGGTGTCCTGCAGCAATGCACAAATAAAACAGAACAAATATAAACACATAAACATTTAAAATGATAACTCAGTTCATACTTCAAACCGTGAACATTTCAATGATTTCACATTTTAAAACTGTTGCAATTTCAACAGTTGCAGCAACAATCAACGCAGTCTGCGTAAATGATTTACAGACTGATCTGTAACATAGACGCACATTTAACCCCTCAATAACTGTATGATGACTCCTTTAAATACGCACAACCTGCACAGGCTCAGAGAGAGGCGGTTTACTCTGCAGCGCAGTTAAAGGTGCGTTTAACCAGTTACGGGTTTTTGTGTTTTTTGCAGGTATCTGGCGAGCGTCAAAGCTGTGCAATCCTTTTGTGAATCAGTTCTTCACTTTATTTAATGTGAAAACAATCTAAAGTGTTGAGCTGATTCAGGCTCAGACACTTTTGTATCTTCAGAGTTTCACCTTTTTACTCGTTTCTGTTTGGTCTCTTTTATTAAAGAAACACTTTTAGAATCACGTCATGTCTCTGTTTCTCTGTTTCTCTGTTTGTTTTGCAGCAACTCCTGAGTCTGCAGGAGAAGCTGAAGAGCAAAGAGGCGGAGCTGGAGCAGGCCAGAGACGAGCATCGCCACCTGGAGGGGGAGGTGCTTACGCTCAGAGACAAGGTGTGTACGCACGGTCTCAGCTGATTGGTTGTTATTGATCCTCTGATGACGGATCGTTACTCTCTGGTTCGGCT
>NC_083624.1:20484354-20494354 GCF_963584025.1 Labrus mixtus
GTTAAGTTGCCGTGAGGCTGAACAGACGATTCACAGCGAGGTCACAGAGAGAGGACGCAGAAAACATGAAAACACACGTCAGGACCCACAGCTACACATACAACAAAAAAAACTACAACTCCACAGTACACAAAACTACTTCTATAAAACTAAATGTTTGTATATTGGAATGTTTCCATTTTTGGAGTTTGCTTGAGTGTGACGGACACATTTCAAATCCTGCACGTGTCAGCATGAGAGTAGGTGAACAGGTCACCAGGTGAACAGGTGAACGCGAGTTCAGGTGTAATCTGAATGGTCAGAAACATTCAAATCTGTTGAGGTTCACAGTTATTCTCTGCACTCTGTCCCGTTCTCTTTGACCCAACCCTAACAGGAATGGTTCACTTGATTGGCTGAGCTCCTGCGGCAAGGTCACACATACACACACACGGAACAATCGATAACGGATGGCTGGATTAAGGTGTCAGGACATCTGTGTGTGTGCAGGCTGCCAGAGTATGCTTAAATGGATAAACCCCCCTGAACACCCCCTTTACCTCTGTCCGACAGCTTCAGGCCTTTGCCCCTTTAAAAAACAGGCAGGTTCATTAAGAATTCTGTTTTCCCAGCAGTCACTGAACCTCTCATAGCAGCATTGAATGTGTACAGGTGTGCCCAGGTGTGTACAGGTCTGGGCAGTTAGAAAACACTCCCCTAAATGGTGCATTCAAAGAGACTCAGACTTCTGAGGCTTCAGTTAAATAAGTTGATAAAGGTCTCTGACTCACGATGAGCTTTCTGTCAGAGCTGAAGTTTGTTTTGTTTATATTCAAGTTCACGTTGCACTTGAACGCACTGCCGTATCTTACTAAACTTCCCAGAGTTCACTGACTTCACCTCGGGTGTTCAGGAGGATCTTGCTCCTCGCAGTGAGACCTCCTCAGGCCAGATCACATCAGATCAGCTGGCCGCCCTGAGACCACTCCACATCCTGGTCACTGATCCACCAATTAGAGTAATGAGTGTTAGGAGTGTGCTCAGTGCGAGCCTGCCGCCTCAGGGGGAGTCCTGCTGAACTGACCTCTGAGTGTGAGGTATCTGAACTGACATCCTGTCAGAGCTGCTCCTCACTGTCTGCTCTGAGGGGAACTTCTTCACCTCTGAGCCTGCCGTGAGGCCGCCACCCGGGCTGCAGCGTGACCACCAAGTCACTACGTCAATGAGTCAGAGACACAGAACCTGAATCAAAGAGACAAGGAAACCTGAAGCACAGAGACACTGACCTGAAACTAGGAGACATGGGACCTGAAATACAGAGACATGGGACCTGAAACACAGAGACATGGGACCTGAAACACAGAGACACGGGACCTGAATCACAGAGACATGGGGTCTGAAACACAGAGACATGGGGTCTGAAACTCAAAGACATGGGGTCTGAAACACAGAGACATGGGACCTGAAACACAGAGACATGGGGCCTGAAACACAGAGACATGAGACCTGAAACACAGAGACATGGGACCTGAAACTCAAAGACATGGGACCCAAAACTCAGAGACATGGGACCCAAAACTCAGAGACATGGGGCCTGAAACACAGAGACATGAGACCTGAAAGTCAGAGACATGGGACCTGAAACTCAAAGACATCGGACCCAAAACTCAGAGACATGAGACCTGAAAGTCAGAGACATGGGACCTGAAACACAGAAACACGGGACCTGAATCACAGAGACACAGGACCTGAATCACAGAGACACAGGACCTGAATCACAGAGACATGGGACCTGAAACACAGAGACACAGGACCTGAATCACAGAGACATGGGACCTGAAACACAGAGACACGGGACCTGGATCACATAGACATGGGACCTGAAACACAGAGACACGGGACCTGAATCACAGAGACACAGGACCTGAATCATAGAGACACGGGACCTGAAACACAGAGACCTGAAACACAGAGACACTGGACCTGAAACACAGAGACACTGGACCTGAAACACAGAGACCTGAAACACAGAGACCTGAAACACAGAGACACTGGACCTGAAACACAGAGACACTGGACCTGAAACACAGAGACCTGAAACACAGAGACCTGAAACACAGAGACCTGAAACACAGAGACACAGGACCAATCAGGTCAAACCGTTATTTTTTAAGATCGCCTCCTCTGACTGATTGGTGTTTCAGATGGGCGGGGCTTTGATGATGTCAGAGGTAGAATTGTCTTCACACTCTCAGGTTTGATTGACAGCTGCAGACTGATGGAGGTTATGGCTGTTGGCCATCTTTGTTGAGCTAAACGGGCGTGAAGGCAGTTTTGTTTGATTGGAAACAATACTGTGTGTGAGTTTGTGTGTGTTTGTGTGTGTGAGTTTGTGTGTGTTTGTGTGTGTGTGTGTGTGTGTGTGTATGTGCGTGTGTGTGTATATGTGTGATGTGTGTGTGTGCATGTGTTTGTCTATGTGTGTGTGTGCATGTATTTGTGTCTGTGTGCACGTGTGTGTGTGTGTGTGTGTGTGTGTGCATGTATTTGTGTGCGTGTATGCCTGTGTGTGTGTGTATGTGTTTGTGTGTCTGTGTTTGTGTGTGGTATGTGTGGTGTGTGTGTGCATGTGTGTCTGTGTGTGTCTGTCTTTGTGTGTGTATATGTGTGTGTGTGTGTGTGTGTGTGTGCATGTGTGTCTGTGTGTGTCTGTCTTTGTGTGTGTGTGTGCATGTGTGTCTGTCTTTGTGTGTGTATATGTGTGTGTGTGTGTGTGTGTTTGTTTGTGTGAAGGAGTCTGAAGGGGAGAATCTCTTTAACATATTTTATTTATTCATTTAAGTTCAGATACATTTTCTTTGACCTGCTCCTGGTGTCTGTCCGACTCCTTCAGACCTGCACCACCGATCCCATAATGCATTGGTTGGTTCCCACGGTGACAAGCTTCTTCAGTGGCCCACCTTTCATAGGAGCGACTGTGAGAAGTCTCGTGCACTGCCTCAGAGCTGCACAGCCGTGTTTGCTGTGGGATTACCAGACTTTGGTTTTAATGTTGGGGGGGGGTTAAAGGTAGCCATGGGGAGGACCCCCTGTGGGCCAGGAATGCCGGTCAGGTCAGGGGGGGAGAGCACGGGGGAGGCAGGGGGGGACACTCTGGGATGGGGCAGGTGCTTTTGTGAGTCCTGTCAGCCATCAAAGAAACAGGCCGAGCTGAAAAGGTTAGCAGAGGAGAATAATCCCCCCCCCTCAGATATCCCCCCCACCCAGCACCGACAGACGCTCCATTCTGTTGCTTTTGTCCTCATGATTTATTACAGCTGAACACTGAGATGTTCACACACATGTGTCACAATGCACCGTCCTCCTCCTCAAACTGACTGAAAGTAAAAAAATAAGTACAACATGCACCAACTTAAAAGGGAAGTCAAAAGTTCTCAATCCTCCTCAGACGTACTGAAGCGTTCCCTTAGGGTAGACAGAACTCTAAAATACACTCACTTAAAAAAACAACTTAAAATAAACTATGTATGGGGTGTAGTGGTGCCTGAAGAAGTGGGTGTACTCTACATTTATCCCTAAATGTAATTTCTGTAAGTGTCCCGCCCAGCAGAGGATAAACAATATAGACTAAAACACCTCAGTTTGTCCTCAGTGTGTTTAAAAACGCTGACATGCTAAGTCATTGTTTGTCCTCTAACATGCTAAGTCATGGTTTGTCTTCAGTGTGTTAAAAAACTCTGACATGCTAAGTCATGGTTTGTCCTCATTGTGTTTATAAACTCTGACATGCTAAGTCATGGTTTGTCCTCAGTGTGTTTGTAAATTCTGACATGCTAAGTCATGGTTTGTCCTCTATCATCATGGTTTGTCCTCAGTGTGTTTAAAAACTCTGACATACTAACTAAGCAGCCACATTATTGTTTAATGATAATTTATTGATCAAAGGTAATTTATTGATCAGCAGCTGAAACCTGATGGACTCTGTGAAATCAAAGATGGTTTTCTGAGACGGATGCGCCACTCCTCTGTGTTTTTACTTGACTTTAAGGAGGATGATGATAATGAGGGTGTACCTCTGTGGGGATGTTGGGGGGATAGTGGTGAGCTTGGCGGGGGGATGTACAGGTTGCGTCATGGGACCCGAGGTGTCCTCTTTTGTGCGGCCTGTCAAACGTGGTTAACATGCGGCCATTTATCTCCTGACCCCCCACCACCACCACCTCCACCACCCCCTCCTTCCCCCCGGGTTCACAATGGTCTGGGTGAGCCGGGGCCGATGGCGTGGAGAAGAAGGGGAGGCGGGAGTGAGGGTGAATCAGGGGCTTTAGTTGTTCCCCCCTCCCTCCTCTCTTTCTCTCTTCGTCCCACTCACTCCCTTTCCCTCCCTCCATCTTGTTGTCTCTGACCCCTCCTCCCCCCTGTCATTGCCCCCAGGCCGCTCCTCGCCGCGCTGCAACGTTTTTTTGACAAGGTGCTTCAGAATGTCGCCCACCACCACCAGACACGTTGGACCTTGTGAATGTGTCAGACTGAGCGTGCCCAGGAGCATCACCGCCGAAACAATGAGGAGGATTGTTGGTTCCCACAGCCCCCCCCCCCCGTGTGTGGCCTTAAACAGTAACAGTCCTACCTGATGATACAGCTCAGTTCAACATGCGGCTCGTCCTCACACTTTATCAGAGTATCACAGACACATACTGCTGATGTGGATCAATTACTTCATTAATAACTCATCAGTGAACAGACACAGAGTTTATTCTGACATGTGTAACATCTGCAGTCACACAGGGGCGGTCGGTCGTCTCTCCACCGGGAAGTTGGGGGTTCGATCCCCAGATCCTGCTGCCACATGTTCCGATGTGTGCTTGTGCAAAACATTTGCTCCCGCTGCTTCATTGGTGGTGTATGAATGTTTATGAATGGGATTAGTTACTTCTGATGGTCACTTTACATAGCAACTGCTGCCATCAGTTTGTGAATGTGTAGGTGTGATCTGCGGTGTAAAAGCGCTATACAAGCTCAAGTCCATTTACCATTCACACATGGCCGCCTGTAATAACAATAAACTTCAATCATTATTATTACTGTGTATATTAGGAGCTGTTGTCTTTTAGGTGGTGTTTGGTGGTGTTGGTGGTGTTTGGTGTTGTTTGTTGGTGTTTGGTGTTGGTGTTTGGTGTTGGTGGTGTGTGGTGTTGTTTGTTGGTGTTTGGTGGTGTTGGTGGTGTTTGGTGTTGGTGGTGTGTGGTGTGTGGTGTTTGGTTTTTGGTGTTCAGTGGTGTATGTTGGTGTTGGTGGTGTTCGGTGGTGTTTGTTGGTGTTTGATGTTGATGGTGTTTGTTGGTCTTTGGTGGTTAGTGGTGTTTGTTGTTGTTTTGATGTTGATGGTGTTTGGTGTTGTTTGGTCTTTGGTGGTGATGGTGATGGTGGTGTTTGGTGTTGGTGGTTTTGGTGGTGTTTGGTTGTGTTTGGTTTTTGTTGTTTTGATGTTGGTGGTGTTTGGTGTTGATGGTGTTGGTGGTGTTTGGTGTTGGTGGTGTTTGGTGTTTGGTGTTGGTGGTGTTTGGTCTTGTTTGTTGGTGTTTGGTGTTGGTGGTGTGTGGTGTTTGGTTTTTGGTGTTTAGTGGGGTATGGTGGTGTTTGTTGGTGTTTGGTGTTGGTGGTGTTTGGTGTTGTTTGGTGGTGTTTGTTGGTGTTTGATGTTGATGGTGTTTGGTGGTTAGTGGTGTTTGTTGTTGTTTTGATGTTGATGGTGTTTGGTGTTGTTTGGTCTTTGGTGGTGATGGTGGTGTTTGGTGTTGGTGCTGTTTGGTGTTGGTGGTTTTGGTGGTGTTTGGTTGTGTTTGGTTTTTGTTGTTTTGATGTTGGTGGTGTTTGGTGTTGATGGTGTTGGTGGTGTTTTGTGTTGGTGGTGTTAGTGGTGTTTGTTGTTGGTGGTGTTGGTGGTGGTGTTAGATGTTAGATGTTGGTGGTGTTTGGTGTTGGTGGTGTGGGTGGTGTTTGATGTTGGCGGTGTTTGGTGTTGGTGATGTTGGTGGTGTTGGTGGTGTTTGATGTTGGTAGTGTTGGTGGTGTTTGGTGTTGGTGGTGTTTGGTGTTGGTGATGTTGGTGGTGTTTGGTGTTGTTACATGTTGATGGTGTTGGTGGTGTTTGGTGTTGGTGGTGTTTGATGTTGGTAGTGTTGGTGGTGTTTGGTGTTGGTGGTGTTTGATGTTGGTGGTGTTTGGTGTTTGGTGTTTGATGTTGGTGGTGTTTGATGTTGGTGATGTTGGTGGTGTTTGGTGTTGGTGGTGTTTGATGTTGGTGGTGTTTGATGTTGGTGGTGTTGGTGGTGTTTGGTGTTGGTGGTGTTTGATGTTGGTGGTGTTTGGTGTTGGTAGTGTTGGTGGTGTTTGGTGTTGGTGATGTTGGTGGTGTTTGGTGTTGGTGATGTTGGTGGTTTTGGTGGTGTTTGGTGTTGGTGGTGTTTGATGTTGGTGGTGTTTGGTGTTGGTGGTGTTTGGTGTTGGTGGTGTTGGTGGTGTTTGATGTTGGTGGTGTTGGTGGTGTTTGGTGTTGGGGGTGTTTGGTGTTGGTTGGTGGTGTCAGAGTGGAGATGTTGGATTAGGATAGAGATAAATCTCTCTTTGATTTCTGGATGAAATGATTAAATCCTGCTCTGGCTGTAAATCTACAGAGACGTGCTCAGGTTTTGTTCCTCCTGAATGGACTTTTATTGTGTCGCCTCAGATGGCGAGCGGCACAGAGCCCCACTCCCGCCCCCCCTCTGCCTGCAGCACCTGCCAACAGGGAGGTATGCATTCAACCCCCTTCCTAACAGGATTATCCTGCTCTGTAATTGATTCATTTGCAGAGAGTGGAGGCGACAGAGCTCTGAGCGCGCTCAGTTTAGGTAACAGGCGACTCCATGTGTCAATTTTATTACATCAGACGAGATGAACCTGAAAGGACGGCTTTGTGTCCAATCAGAGGGAGCAGTGAATGGAGGTCAATGTGTGTGTGTGTGTGTGTGTGTGTGTGTGTGTGTGTGTGTGTGTGTGTGTGTGTGTGTGTGTGTGTGTGTGTGTGTGTGAGATCGATGTGACACAGATGAATACTGTCACAGTCTGGATCAGTTCACACAGAATGAAGCAGAGATGATGATGATGATGTGACAGGAGGTATCCGGGTCGATCGATGACTCGCTCTGAAAAATGGGGTCAGTCGGGGTCAAACATGGAGGTTAAACATCTTTACATGTTCCTGTTACCCAGCTAACACGCTAAACAGAGCTAAAATGCTACACAGAGCTAACTAGCTCAACAGCGCTAACACGCTACACAGCGTTAACACGCTACAAAGCGCTAACACACTACACAGAGCTAAAACAGCTCATACTCAGAACAACAGGAAGCTCTTTAACGTTAAAGTTGCTGTTTGTGACATGATTTCCTTTACATTTCTTTACATTTAACATGCTTATCATGTCACTGATAATATGAGACTGAATGTTCCTCTACATCCATGTGAGTCTGTCAGCGCTCTGCTTCATTTTATAGGTTTTTAAAACACTTTCAGGTCTAAATCAAACAACCAATCAGTGTCGTCATCATCATCATCATCCAGCTTCTACAGTATGTGCTGACACTTCAACCTGCACTGGCTCATTCAGAATAATCCCAGTGTTCCCAGTACTTCACTGACTGCTACCACAAGCTAACTGTTTAGCTCATCACTATTAGAACTGATTGTAAGTTTGAGGTAAAATGTTACATCTTACAGTGTGTTGGAACATCACAAGAGCGTTGATTCAAATCTCAACACTCAGAGGCTCGTCAATAAACGGCTCGCCATGATCTGAATAAAGTTTTTCTCAGGTGTTGACACAGGTCAAAGGTCAACATTTCAATCATGATGTGGATATTATTAATGCACTACTATCTGCACTTTGTAAAAGAAGCTAACGAGCTAAGGAGCTCTGCTGAGGGAGGAGAGAGAGAGCCCCCCTCTTCATTGTTCCTCGTCTGTCTACGAGAGAGACATAGAGCACATTTGAAACGTTGTGAAAAAACTTGAGTGTTGCTCTGCGTACCTCGCAGGCAGTTAGGACAATCCAATAGAAAAGGATTGAAACAAGCTGATTTTGTCAATTATGCTCGCTCGCCATGTTAGGACAAGGTGTGAGCGACCTCATGCTGAGTCATGGCAGCCTCCATGCTAACACTTGAGCATGTGCTAGTCTGTATTAAAGATAACTTCATGCTAACACTGAGCACATTAAAATAATGCTACATGCGTGATTAAATGTTAGCAGAAAAATTAAAGTAAATGAAATTAAAATAGAATTCAGTCTAAAGACAGTTAACCTAATGCGGAACTTTAAGCTAACAACTTTGAATAAACTTTAGTGCTAAACTGTAGCAGGTAGTGTGGTAAGTCCCCCCTCCCCTTCAAAGGTCCAGACCTTTAATGAGTCTGGGAAAAGAAAGTGCCCCTCTACCGCCCTCCTCCCCCTTCTGGGGCACATCGAGGTGACCCAGTGGAAGTCGCCTCCGGGGTGATGATGGCTGTGAGGTCGGGGGGAACAGCGTCTTTGTCCCACACTTCTCTCCCGTTGGCTAACAGAGCTTCAGCAGAGTTACACTTCAAGCTGTCGGCCATGGTTGTTTGAGGATGATGGGTGGCTGGACCCCGATGGGGGTTTTGTTTCTCTCTGAGTCTGAACTAAAGAGAAACCAGGATCAATAAACAACAATGATCATTAACTCTTTAATAACTGTTTTAGAGCTTTTAGTTTGAGATTTGAAAAACGAAATGAAACAACATGATTCCAATTCCTGTTTGAAACCATGGCAACAAAAGTAGAAGTCCAAGACACATGATATTAGAAGTAGGAGTGAGGAGGAAGGAGAGGAGGATGGAGTGAGGATGAAGGAGTAAAGATGAAGGAGTGAGGAGGAAGGAGTGAGGATGAAGGAGTGAGGAGGAAGGAGTGAGGATGAAAGAGTGAGGAGGAAGGAGTAAAGATGAAGGAGTGAGGATGAAGGAGTGAGGATGAAGGAGTGAGGATGAAGGAGTGAGGAGGAAGGAGTGAAGATGAAGGAGTGAGGAGGAAGGAGTGAGGATGAAGGAGTGAGGAGGAAGGAGTAAAGATGAAGGAGTGAGGATGAAGGATGAAGGAGTGAGGATGAAGGAGTGAAGAGGAAGGAGTAAAGATGAAGGAGTGAGGATGAAGGATGAAGGAGTGAGGATGAAGGAGTGAAGATGAAGGAGTGAGGATGAAGGATGAAGGAGTGAGGATGAAGGAGTAAAGATGAAGGAGTGAGGATGAAGGAGTGAGGAGGAAGGAGTGAGGATGAAGGAGTGAGGAGGAAGGAGTGAGGATGAAGGAGTGAGGAGGAAGGAGTAAAGATGAAGGAGTGAGGATGAAGGATGAAGGAGTGAGGATGAAGGAGTGAAGAGGAAGGAGTAAAGATGAAGGAGTGAGGATGAAGGAGTGAGGATGAAGGAGTGAAGATGAAGGAGTGAGGATGAAGGATTGAGGATGAAGGAGTGAAGAGGAAGGATGAAGGAGTGAGGAAGAAGATAAGATGGCTTCACCTCCTCATTGCTGCTTGTCCTCCTCGTCGCTCCTCGAATCTGGGTTAAATGCAAATCGTTCGATGCGTCGACAGACTTAATTACCAACGAGTCTGTGTGAACGTGCAGCAGACCAGAAGAGATCCAATGAGACCTGGATCAGTCCTGGGGGGGAGGGGGTGACCATAACAACAACACAAACAAAGGATCGGGGGGGGGGGGGGCGAACTCATCTACCCGTCTCTAACTACAGACACACACACATGCACACACCCACACACACGCATGCACACACACACACACACACACACACACACACACACACACACACACACACACAAACAAACTCACCCTGCCCGTTCAGAATCATTTCCTTTTTTAAATAATGAAATTAAACAGTCTATAAATAAATGTTGCGTTTCTTGGTACTAATTCTTCTTCTCTTTTCTGCCTTGGTTCATC
>NC_083624.1:20501854-20626854 GCF_963584025.1 Labrus mixtus
AAAGGTGTGACCTCGAGCACTGACACCTCACTTATTGTATGTTCTTCACCCCTCGCTGAGCAGACCCTGTGCATGCTAACTCAGATCCCTGCACTCTGATAGACTGACAAAGTCACAGGGTGACATATTGACACACTCATCCTTGCAGTTTACCTGCTGGAAACACCTGTTTGATATATGAATGAAGAGCTTGTCACTGACTCAAAGTGTCCTTACTGTCTCTGATGATATGTCATCAAGTATCACAGTGAAGCTCACTGAGACTGAGCCACACACCTGCTCACATTCCCACCTGCTCATATTCACACCTGCTCACATTCATACCTGCTCACTTTCACACCTGCTCACATTCCCACCTGCTCACATTCATACCTGCTCACTTTCACACCTGCTCACATTCCCACCTGCTCACATTCATACCTGCTCACTTTCACACCTGCTCACATTCCCACCTGCTCACATTCATACCTGCTCACTTTCACACCTGCTCACATTCCCACCTGCTCACATTCCCACTTGCTCACTTTCACACCTGCTCACATTCACACCTGCTCACATTTTACACTAACTGACAGTTACTGTGTGTGTGTGTGTGTGTGTCTGTGTGTCTGTGTGTAAAAGTGATGACCAAGTTTTCTTCTTATCCTCTTGGCCGGTGTGTGTCTGTCTGCAGGTTGTTTTGGACACACGCACACACACACACACACACACACACACACACACACACACACACACACACACACACACACACACACACACACACACACACACACATACACAGAGGTCTTGTGAGTCAAAGTTGTAGTCTCTCCATCAGCACTTTCACTTCTTCAAACTGTTCCAGGAACAGATGTTACCTCTGAGTGTGAAGCAATACCTGACTGTGTGTTGTGTGTGTGTGTGTGTGTGTGTGTGTGTGTGTGTGTGTGTGTGTGTGTGTGTGTGTGTGTCTGTGTGTGTGTGTGTGTGTGTGTGTGTGTGTGTGTGTGTGTGTGTGTGTGTGTGCGCGTGTGAGTGTGTGTGTGTGTGTGAGAGAGAGAGTGAGAGTGTGAGTGTGTGTGTGAGAGAGAGTGTGTGAGTGTGAGTGTGTGTTTGTGTGTGTGCGTGTTAGATGTTTGTTTTAGTCAGAACTCAAACGTCGAATCAGGCGACTGCTGCTGCTGCTTTTGTTAATGTAGTTACTTCGTCAGACTTCCGGCCCGTTAATGTGAGAACGTCATTATCAGAGACTCACAGGAAACTGATAAACGGGCGTTTCACGGTGAGATGTCATGACCCAAGAAATGACAGAGTTTACGTTGGAGACTTAAACGACACGCAGACGTCTTGTCTGGAAGTCGTTAAACAGTAAGCGCAGACTTCACCTGTGTTACAGAGAAATTAGCATCTGGCCCCCTAAACGGTTACGTCGTTATAAGAGCACGATAGATGGTGCTGATTGGTTCTGAGGTCATTATGTAACAAACATCATCAGACACACAAACAGCACATATACTGGATGTCTGAAGTCAGCAGTGAGGGGTGCAGAGTGAACACTGTCTGTAGGATTATGGGTCTTTGGGGTCTGTCTAATACCAGACTGACATCAGGTCCAGGTCTAACTGAAGAACGGAGGAGCGGTCCAATCAGAGAGCAGACGGACGTTTACAGCTTCACTCATGTTTCTGATGTTTCACCTCTTCTTCTTCTTCTTCTTCATCACCATCACCCACCTGGGAACATTAATAATTCACACACTCTGGATGTACCACCCCTCTGCCCCCCCCCCCCTCCAGAGAGGCTGCTGTGTTTAGAACTCAAACTGTTTCACGGTGTGTGAATCCATTATTCACTATACAGTCTTTTTATAAAGGGGGGGGGGGGGGGGGGGCACCATGCACCTCTACACACACACATACACAAACACACACACATGATGATGATTAATTGAGGTGTAACTCTGACAGAGGAGGTTTGATGAGCTTCAAAACGCATGTTTAACAAGATCCAGAGTTCAAAAGGTTTATTTTTGTCTGCAGAAGCATGCTTTATTTACACACACACATACAGTTGACTGAAAGTGCATTGTAACAAAAAACATGAAAAGTCACGAGTTGCTCACACCTCTGACCTTCTTCTTCTTTGTCACTAACCGCCCACCGTGTGTGTGTGTGTGTGTGTGTGTCAAGTCTTATCAGAGGGCAGCAGTCATGTTTCGCATAGCTTCTCTGTAATCAGAGGTGGAGGTGAGGGGGCGATGCTTCAACTGTCACTCTGCTGCTGATAGGGTTAACGTCAAACACACGCGTTCCTCTCTGTATGAAGGTTACAAAGAAACATGGACATGAAGTTTTGATGAATGCTCTCTGATGTTTGACCATGGAGCTCCCTAATGACATCATGGTCGTCATGACGCCCGATGTTAAACTGTAAGATTCTATTAAAAATACAACTATTCTGATGCCTTTTTGTTACCACGGCAACACAAAAGGAAGTCTGAGACACCTAGATATTATATCATTCATTGTTTTTAGAGAAGACAAATCACAGACAGTGGTGTGTGTGTGTGTATGTGTGTGTGTGTGTGTGTGTGTGTGTGTCTCTGTGTGTGTGTGTGTGTGTGTGTATGTGTGTGTATTTGTGTGTGTATGTCTGTGTCTGTGTGTGTGTGTGTGTGTGTGTTAAAGGTGTTACGACCTGATTAACTCGAGTTGTTCAAAGAGGAACTGCTGCTCATTCTTCTACTGTCACACCTTCAACCGCTGATAACAAACACACAGACACACACACACACACACACACACACACACACACACACACACACACACACACAGTGAACAAGGGCAGTGAACAACCCTGCAGTTCCTCGAGTGTCCACTAGAGGCTGGCTCTAACAAACCTAGTTTGTTTGCATCCTGGTTCAAAGTAGACCGATCTGATGAGCTTGTGCCGTTATCAGCTCCTTTTCACGATTAGGGCCGTGACCCACTCGTCTTTGTCAGGAGGTGTAAGCCCCGCCCTCAGCTCCTCCTCTTTGTCTGTCGATTGGTTGACTGAAGTTTGATATGGTCCCTATTTCCAATATGGGGACCGCCATCGATGGACTCCAGAGTCTTCAGAAACCTGAGGGAGACGTCACGTCCATGTATGTTTACAGTCGGTGTTTGAAATAATCCAAGTCAGGAAAGACACTGCTGATTGGATCAAACTCCGGATAGAAATAATGATGTCATATGTGTGTGTGTGTGTGTGTGTGTGTGTGTGTGTGTGTGTGTACTTAGGTGTTTGTTTGTGTGTGTGTGTTCTCAGGTGTCCTCTCTCGCTCTCTCTCTCTCTCTCCAAGCCTGCAACGACCTCATTTCCTCTGCAGCGTCTGTTTTACCTCCTCCTCCCTCTGTTGTTCACTCAGGTGATGTGCTCTCAGGCGAGACACACACACACACACACACACACACACACACAGAGAGAGCTTGTGTGATCAGTCAGTAGCGGTGAGCGAGCGGCAGGAAGAGGACGCAGCACCTGGAGCTCTGATCACTGTGTGAAGGGAATGAACGGATTATTACCACAGCTGGATTATATTTAAACCTTTATCAACATCCAAACCTGCCGGGGTTCATCAGCTCTGAAGCCCCGCCTCTTCGCTCTGGATCTGTGGAGTGCTTTTAACGGAGAGTTGTGATTGGCTGCTGTAACCCGAGCCTCACATTAAGGTTTGCTTTAATTCTACTTTTAATTTAATGATGAGTTCAAGATCCTCAACCTGAGGGTCCAGACCCCCTGAGGGGACGCAGCACAGCTCACAGCGGTTCTTCAGACGCATGAAGCCTTGGACTTTATTTTGAAAGAATTCAGACATTTCCTTTTTTCAGTGAATTTCCTCGGAATTATTTCAGATTAAAATCAAAGAGGAGACAAAAAAAGAGAGAGAAACATGTTCATCTGATGATGTGTGTGTTTCTGTGTGTGTGTGGGTATGTCTGTGTGTGTGTGTGTGTGTGTGTGTGTGTGTGTGTGTGTGCGTGCGTGGGTGCGTGTGTGTGTGTCTGTGTGTGTCTGTGTGTGTGTGTGTGTGTGTGTGTGTGTGTGTGTGTGTGTGTGTGTGTGAGTGTGTGTGTGTGTGTGTGCGTGCGTGGGTGCGTGTGTGTGTGTGTGTCTGTGTGTGTCTGTGTGTGTCTGTGTGTGTCTGTGTCTGTGTGTGTGTGTGTGTGTGTGTGAGTGTGTGTGTGTGTGTGTGTGAGTGTGTGTGTGTGCAGCACCTGCACTCAGTGAACACAGAGATCCAGTGTTTAGTCTGATCCCTGTAACATACCTTCTCATGACCACCTGCCCGGAAACATGCAACCCCCCTCCTCCACTCCTCACCCTCAGAAACAGCTGGTGGTGTGTGTGTGTGTGTGTGTGTGTGTGTGTGTGTGTGTGTGTGTGTGTGTGTGTGTGTGTGTGTGTGTGCATTAAAAGTAAGGGTGTTTGTGTCCAGTGAAATGGAGAGAAGGGGATGACGACACTGTGAGGAAGAGGAGGGAGAGAGAGAGAGAGAGGAGGAGAGGGGTGGGGGAGCTGATTAATGTGTCTTTGTAAACCCCCCCCCCCCCCGCATTAATCGAGTTAGGAGGGGGGGAGAGGGGGGAGGAGTCATTGTCTGTCCTCGGACACAAAGAGGAGACGTCAGCAGGTCGACATCGAACCGATCGTGCACAAACACATCTATAACAGGAAATAAACTGTGTGTGTGTGTGTGTGTGTGTGTGTTTGTGTGAGGTACAAAATGGTGGTCAGTGTTTTCAGATGAGCGGCTGCGTTGCCCCCGGTGACATCTGCCAGTCTGAATGGTTTTTGTTTGGGGGAGGGGCTACTGCTGCCCATCTACCAATCATAGCGAAGACACACGGCAACAACCTGCTGCTCTAAACACACACACCACCTTAAAGTTTCAGTCTCCTTTAAGACTTTACATCAAACCCTAATCCCACCCGGAGTGTCTCCTCCAGCCTCCTCGTATTTATTCTGCAGAAAGTCAGAGTGAGCTGATGTGAGAACGCAGCAGGATATAATCAGGAGAATTCACCTGGAGCGAGTGGGAGGGGGTGGTGACGTTTATTCCCTGTGATCGCTGCTCGACCATAGACTGTCTGCACGCCACCTCTACCATCTCCGTGCTCTAATGAACCTGCTGCATTATATTTCCTGTATAGCGTCGTGTAGAGGACTCCCCCCCCCTCCTGTCAGACAGGGATAGTCTCCAGCTGTGATGTGTCAACAGATCAGGAGGATATCAGGAGCAGTCCTCCTGTGTCAGTGAAGGATCAGTGTGCCTGTTGTTGTTGATGTTCACACGGAGACTCTGCTAAATAGACTGTGTATCAGTTCTCAGCAGATAAAGTTTTCTTGTTTGTGTTTTTTGTATTTGTGTAGTTTTTTGTAGTCATAATTAGTAGTATTTGTAGTCCTGGATTTTCTTCTTCTGTGGTTATTAGACGTGAACAGCCAACAGAGAAGGAAGTCAACATTTCTTCTTCTCCTGCAGGTCACACACTCTTTCACCAAAACAGCACGAAGACTGTGTGCGTGTGTGTGTGTGTGTGTGTGTGTGTGTGTGTGTGTGTGTGTGTGTGTGTGTGTGTGTGTGTGTGTGTGTGCGTGTGTGTATGTGTATGTGTGGAGGGGAAGGGCGAGTTAAGTCAATGATTGAGATCATATTATATCCTAACACATACCTTCGACCACACAACGAGTGTTCACGTCTCACTTTCAGCTCTTTCTTTTCTTCTGTGTGTTTCTTGATCACACAGGGCATTACCCTGCCGCCCCTCCCCCTCCCCTTAAATCCCCTCGTCACACCTCTTATTAAAGCCCGTTTTGTCCCACGCCCTCCTCCCCCCGCCCTACTCTTGGTATTCAGCCCAGGTCAGCAGATTTCGGCCCTGCCCACCGTGGCTCCCCTTTTTAATTTGCACCTGTTGTGCAGTTGTTGGGGGGGGGGGGGGGGGTGCAGGGGTCTACAGCAGACAAAGATCATATTATGAGCAGATATGCAGATAATCTGTTAGCAGCCGAGGGGAAGAGAACCTTACAGAGAGGCTGTACTTCATTTCTGCTCTCTAACAACATGTGAAACATGAAGCAGAGACAAGACAGAGAAGCATCGCAGACAGTCAGGGGACAGAGACTCACATAGAGTCAGAGGACAAAGAGTCACAGAGACTTACAGAGAGTCAGAGGACAGAGAGTCAGAGAGACTCAGAGGACAGACAGTCAGGGGACAGAGACTCACAGAGAGTCAGAGGACAGAGACTGACATACAGTCAGAGGACAAAGAGTCACAGAGACTCACAGAGAGTCAGAGGACAGAGAGTCAGAGGACAGAGACTGACATACAGTCAGAGGACAAAGAGTCACAGAGACTCACAGAGAGTCAGAGGACAGAGAGTCACAGAGTCACAGAGACTCAGAGGACAGAGAGTCAGAGGACAGAGATTGACATACAGTCAGAGGACAAAGAGTCACAGAGACTCACAGAGTCAGAGGACAGAGACTCACAGAGCGTCAGAGGACAGAGACTCACATAGAGTCAGAGGACAAAGAGTCACAGAGACTCACAGAGAGTCAGAGGACAGAGAGTCAGAGGACAGAGACTGACATACAGTCAGAGGACAAAGAGTCACAGAGACTCACAGAGAGCCAGAGGACAGAGAGTCAGGGGACAGAGAGTCAGAGGACAGAGACTGACATACAGTCAGAGGACAAAGAGTCACAGAGACTCACAGAGAGTCAGAGGACAGAGAGTCACAGAGACTCAGAGGACAGAGAGTCAGAGGACAGAGACTGACATAGAGTCAGAGGACAGAGAGTCACAAAGAGTCAGAGGACAGAGTCATAGAGACTCACAGAGAGTCAGAGGACAGAGAGTCACAGAGACTCAGAGGACAGAGAGTCAGAGGACAGAGACTGACATAGACTCAGAGGACAGAGAGTCACAAAGAGTCAGAGGACAGAGTCATAGAGACTCACAGAGAGTCAGAGGACAGAGAGTCACAGAGAGGCAGAGGACAGAGAGTCGGAGGACAGATAGTCACAGACAGACAGAGGACAGAGACTCACACAGAGTCAGAGGACAGAGAGTCACAGACAATCAAAGGACAGAGACTCAAAGAGAATCACAGACACTGAGAGGACAGGGATTCACAGAGATTCAGAGGACAGAGACTCACAGAGCGTCAGAGGACAGAGACTCACATAGAGTCAGAGGACAAAGAGTCACAGAGACTCACAGAGACTCAGAGGACAGAGAGTCAGAGGACAGAGACTGACATACAGTCAGGACAAAGAGTTACAGAGACTCACAGAGAGTCAGAGGACAGAGAGTCACAGAGACTCAGAGGACATAGAGTCAGAGGACAGAGACTGACATAGAGTCAGAGGACAGAGAGTCAGAGGACAGAGAGTCAGAGGACAGAGAGTCATAAAGACTCAGAGGACAGAGAGTCACAAAGAGTCAGAGGACAGAGTCATAGAGACTCACAGAGAGTCAGAGGACAGAGAGTCACAGAGACTCAGAGGACAGAGAGTCAGAGGACAGAGACTGACATACAGTCAGAGGACAAAGAGTCACAGAGACTCACAGAGAGTCAGAGGACAAAGAGTCACAGAGTCACAGAGACTCAGAGGACAGAGAGTCAGAGGACAGAGTCATAAAGACTCAGAGGACAGAGAGTCACAAAGAGTCAGAGGACAGAGTCATAGAGACTCACAGAGAGTCAGAAGACAGAGAGTCAGAGGACAGAGAGTCATAAAGACTCAGAGGACAGAGAGTCACAAAGAGTCAGAGGACAGAGAGTCGTAGAGACTCACAGAGAGTCATAGAGTTTCACAGAGAGTCAGAGGACAGAGAGTCGGAGGACAGATAGTCACAGACAGACAGAGGACAGAGACTCACACAGAGTCAGAGGACAGAGAGTCACAGACAATCAAAGGACAGAGATTCACAGAGATTCAGAGGAAAGAGAGTCAGAGGACAGAGAGTCATAAAGACTCAGAGGACAAAGAGTTGTAGAGAGTCCAAGGACAGAGACTCCCAAAGACTCAGAGGACAGAGAGTCACTCACAGGACAGAGTGTCATGAGTCACATCCCTATATTCTATGTGATGTATTCACGAGATGCTTTGCATCGACCATGTATGGTTTCATGTGGGCTGGTAGGGGGCGGAGTTAAAGGTGGTTCCAAGTGAAAACATTTCTAGGTGGCTGTGATTGATGTCCGTCTAAACCTACCCGTCCTGTTTGTCTGTTTCAGTGCTAAACTATGAGAATGTTCTGGAGACGAGCTCAGAGACCGACGAGGACGACAGGACGCTGCTCTCTGAGGACAGCAGCCTCGCTAATGGAGGGGGGGCAGGAAGAGGTGTGGACCATGATGAGGTGGGCAGTCCAGCCGGCATTCCGGCTCCGGAGGCATCACCCCGGGTTGCTCACGCTCTACTGTCCTATCAGGAGGCATCTGAGAGGAAGGAGAACCAGAACCACTGCTGGAGGCTGGGAGACACAGACAGTCACCTGAACGGCTCAGGTGAGAGGAGGAGGAGGTGGTGTTTCGCTCCTTTGAAGGCTGAATGAAGTATGACTCCTGTTAAGGACATGAAGAGGACAAACACAATGAGCCTCAGTTTTTAGTCCTTATGTAGAAAAGAGGAAGAAGAGGAGCAGGAGGAGCAGAAGCAGGAGAAGCAGGAGGAGAATAACAGTGTTTTTCTGTGGTTTTCTCTCACAGAGGACAGGAAGGAGGAGTATGACGCTGTGGGTCTGGAGGTGTCTCTGCACTCTTCTGTGGGAAACTCAGCAGGTGAGATCATTTTGTGTCCCTGTCTTCACAAGTCTTCACGTGTGTTTCCTGATGTCCCTGAACTCATCACGTGTGTTTGCTGATGTCCCTGAACTCATCACTTGTTGTTTCCCGATGTCCCTGAACTCATCACCTGTGTGTTTCCTGATGTCCCTGAACCCATTACATGTGTGTTTCCTGACGTCCCTGAACTCATCACGTGTGTTTCCTGATGTCCCTGAACTCATCACATGTGTGTTTACTGACGTCCCTGAACTCATCACGTGTGTTTCCTGATGTCCCTGAACCCATCACATGTGTGTTTCCTGATGTCCCTGAACTCATCACGTGTGTTTCCTGACGTCCCTGAACCCATTACATGTGTGTTTCCTGACGTCCCTGAACTCATCACGTGTGTTTCCTGATGTCCCTGAACTCATCACATGTGTGTTTACTGACGTCCCTGAATTCATCACGCGTGTTTCCTGATGTCCCTGAACCCATCACATGTGTGTTTCCTGACGTCCCTGAACTCATCACCTGTGTTTTTTTTACCCAGTGAAACGACTGGAAGGCGTCACCGAGCTGGATGAGTACTTCCTGAAACGCAAGCTGGAGGACGGCGACGGTCACCCGGCAACCATCGCCGAGTACCTGCAGCGCAGCGACACCGCCATTATTTATCCAGAAGCCCCTGAGGAGGTGACACGACTGGGCACGCCAGAGGCCGTGGGACAGGACGAGAGTGAACATGGTGAGAGGCGGAGCCACGAGGAGGCGGAGACAAACACCTGACATTAAAATCTGTGAAAAACAAAGAGAAGACAGAATAACTGCTGACATAGATTTTATAATATGATTTATTTCACGTTATGACATTTCTCATTATCTGACAGTTTTAATGCGTTCATGAAAATATTTGGTTAGATTTTTTAATTTTTTATTTTTTATTTAACCTTTATTTATCCAGGAAAGTCCCATTGAGATTAAAAACCTATTTTTCAAGGGAGTCCTGGCACTTATTTAACGTTTTTAAATGGATTTAAAATGGATGGATTTAAAATGATTCGATCATGAAAAGTGTTAGAATGAAAACAGCCAATGAAAGGGTTAAAGATGTTTAGATGGAAATAACTACATGGACCACAGTTAGTTAAAATCAGGTGCTTATCTTATTATTATAATAAGCTAAGCACCAAGCTAAGAGGTGCATAGCTTATTATTCTAACGTTGAGTGTTTGCATGTCCGGGTGGTTTTTATTTAATATCATGCTTAATGAACCCTAACGATTCCATCGTGACTTGTTGAATCGTTATGGGAGCCCGTCTGAAGACATGAACCAAACAGCATGTTTAAATTATCATCTCTGGATGAGCTTAAGCTTTAGTTCTGTACAAGTTCAGGATGTTCATCATATTTAGTGACGATTATTCCTTTTGGGTTTCTATGTTCCTAACACCTCTCCTGGTCACCTTTCTGGAAATCAGCTCCTTATTGATGAATATCTGTGTCTGTGAAGTTTAGACCAATGGATGATCACAACAAGACCGCTGCTCCCTCCATCTCAGGTGCTTAAAGATGGAGTCAGTTTGGGATAACTTACTGTTGACCTTTTGACCTCTGTGTGTAGACCTGATGTCGGGCACACCTGACGACTTCGCCCAGCTGCTCACCTGTCCGTACTGCGACCGCGGGTACAAACGTCTGACGTCTCTGAAGGAGCACATCAAATATCGACATGAGAAGAATGAGGAGAGCTTCAGCTGCCCGCTGTGTGCTGACACCTTCAGCCACCGCACACAGCTCGAGCGCCACATGACCACACACAAACCTGCCCCGGAACAGGTATGACACACCTTCAAAATAGTAATAATAAATAATTTAATTTGATTCAGACATGAAACTATAAATGAACACAAATGTTTCTGACACTGAAGAGGACCGAGGCTGGAGCCCTGAGGAACTCCTCCATTCTCTTATCATATCTTTTACTCTTAAATCTCATAATGTACACAAACTACAAAGACCCTAAGTCAGATAAACTCCCTGACTGAAACTGGATTGTATCAGAAAACAGCACCAGGTGCCGCTGTAATATGATTGGTTGAAATGAGCAGCGTGTAAACACGGCTCAGTGTAATGGAATAATTATAATGATGTTAAATGTTTCCTGCACACTTGTGCACTTGAGGAAACCAGTGCTCGGCATCCATCAGATGAAACCAGCAGAGAACCAATTAAACAGTAACACCCTGATCATACCTGCCTCCCCCCTCTGACCCCCCAAGCAGCAGATGGTCTGTTGTTGATCTAAAGAATCATAATCCTGTAAGGACCTTAAGTGCTTCATTATTCGTGTACTTCCTCTGAATTAAACTGTTAAAGAGAGACGAGCGGCTTCTAACCGACTGAGAGAAGAGGAACTAAATGTGTACCGTCATCAACACACACACATACACACACACTCACGCACACACACACGCACACATAAACACACACACATACACACACACACGGATAAACAAACACATGTACACACCAACACACACATAAACACACACACACACACACACACAAATACACACACGTGTGTGTTTGTTTGTTTATCTGTGTGTGTGTGTGTGTGTGTGTGTGTGTGTGTGTGTGTGTGTGTGTGTGTACGTGTGTGTGTGTGTGTGTTTGTTTATCTGTGTATTTGCATCTCTAACAGGGACCGTACCTTCACACAGACTGTTACCTCGGCTCAGCCCACTCTGTTCTCTTTTTTCTGAAACTCTTCGATTCCCCGTCCACTCTTCTTCTTCGCTCTCTAATCTGCTCTGAGACTCCCACTCGTCCTCACTCGCCTCATCTCTCTCTTTGTTTTCTGCCTGCAGGCGCCACTGCTCGGCGAATCAGCTGGAAACCGAAAGTTTAAATGCAGCGAGTGTGGAAAAGCCTTCAAATACAAACACCACCTGAAGGAGCATCTCCGGATCCACAGTGGTGAGTCGCCCCCCCAATACGCCGTCTGACACCTCATTATCACTCATAACCTCCCGATCCACTCATGACTCATGACTCTAAGTGTCGAGTCAGTCAACCTGTTTCAGACGAGTCAACTCTGAAGTGAAACAACAAAAAGGAATCCTGTTTGTTTCTGATGATTCCTTCTCTCACTCTCATGCTGTTACAGAGCGTGTTGTGAGATTAACATTAAAGAGCCTTTAATCTGACTAATCTATACCAACGTGTGAGGAAACATCCTCGACACAAAGGAAAGCTGTGAAGTGTTCAGCCTCAGAGAGCTCACTGATTGGCCCTGCAGGAAACCACTCACGCTCCAGGCTGCTTCAAGGAAATAATCTTAAGAAAGAGACGCATGAAGGTTCACATTAAATCAACTTTATCTGAAAAGTTTCTTTATTTATTTATTCTCACATTTGAAAAACTCATCCAAACACAAAGACATTCTGAAAGAGGCAGGAAGCTGACTGATGTCATAAAAAATATTGATTCAGAAACTTAGAAAAACCACAACATTTAGCAGAACGGCAACGTTAGCAGTAAACACAAAGAGCAGCTGAGGCTGTCGTTGTTGTATTGGACGCATTAATACGATGACCTGATGGTGGCGCTGTGTGAACAGTGGAGGATCACCGAAGTTCATTCCAAGGCGAGCTTGATGTTCAAATCTTTAAAAACATTATGACAACAATAAAAAGCTCACTGTGGACCTCACTCTGTTTAGAAAATTTAGGAACAGAAATGACAGATCAAAACTCACTCGAACAAACCCTCTGCTATTGGGTCTGGGGGTTTTTCAAGATGGGAGAGAGGTAGGCAGCGGGCGACCCCATTAGCCGGCCCCCTCCGATGGCTCTGGGGGCGACTAAAGAGTTGACCCCCCCGCATCAAATGAACTAAAATAACACACACACACACACACACACACACACACACACACAAACACAAACACACAAAGACACACACACACACACACACACACACACACTTAGGGCGCGGTCACACTGGTCATCTGTACCGTGCTATACCCAAGCACGATTGCACCCCCCGCTGCGCCATTCCCACGCTGGCCCACACTACACAGGACTATCCGTTCCTAAAAGCACGATTACCTCTAGTACATAACGTTGTAATACAACACATGCACGCTTTATGTTATTATGAAGCGTGCTCAGTTTACAAACAGGCGGACGAGAGAGAGAGAGAGAGAGAGAGAGACGCGCAGTCGAGTCCGCGTCTGCACATCAGAGAAAAACACAGAGCATTACAGTTACTTTACTGACTTTGCAGCTTATTTTAAACCATTTTAATCAGACACAGCCATAAATAAATTAAAAAATAAAACAGACGCGCAGACAACACAGAACAACACAGAGAATATGACAGCTACTTTGTGGTTTATACTGAGTCATTTTAGTCAGATACAGACATGAAACTCTGGATTTCTCCATAATGAAGGCTGTCAGCATTGTTTACCGCGTGCTTGTGCTCGTGCATGAAGTGTACCGTGTTGAAGCACACCTCTCCAAAGTGTGCCAAAGCCAAGGAAGTGTACCATGCCTGAGCACGATACGGAGCGGTCACACTGGTCAAACGAACTGGACTTTAGGGTTGAAGCGTGCTTGGGCACGGTACGGATGGCCAGTGTGACCGCGCCCTTACACACACGCATGCACGCACGCACGCACGCACACACACACACACACACACACACACACACACACAAACACAGACACACAAAGACACACACACACTTACACACACGCATGCATGCACACACGCACACACACATACTCACACATACACACACACACTAAAACACACACACACACACACACACACACACACACTCACGCTCACACACACACACACACACATACTCACACATACACACACACACTAACACACACACACACACACACACACACACACACACTCACGCTCACACACACACACACACGTAGCCCCCTCGTTTCCGGTCTTTTTTGTTTATGCTGTCTTAAATGTTAACACATATTATCACATCACATAGTATTGTTCTTGTCCTGTACTTTCCTGCATCACTAAATAAAAAAAAAGTGAAACAATCAAATAAAAGATAATTATTTAAAAAAAACTGACTGTGAGCTGACTTCATGTCTGTGTTTGAGAAAATCAAATAATGGATACCTGACGTTGTGTTACAGGTGAGAAGCCGTACGAGTGCTCCAACTGTAAGAAGAGGTTCTCTCACTCCGGCTCCTACAGCTCTCACATCAGCAGCAAGAAATGCATCGGCCTGATCGCTGTCAATGGACGAGTACGCAATGGAAACAACGGCAAGCCTGGCTCCTCCCCCAACTCCACCACCTCATCGCCTGGAAGCCCCACCCTTGCCCAGCTCCGCCACAAACTGGAGAATGGGCGACCGCTCTGCCCTCCGGATCAGCAGGGTCAGTTGGACATCAAGGCTGAGCCAATGGACTTCAACGAGTACCGTCTGCTGATGGCCTCCCACCATGGCTTTGGAGGACCAGGGGTCTACCTGAACAGCCGTGGTGGGAGTCCTATGGGCCTCCATAGCTCCTCCCACAGCCCCGTCCAACACCTGGGGGCCCTGGGCCTGGATTTCCCCATGCTGGGCTATGCAGGAGCTCTCGGGAACAACCTGAGTGAGGTGCAGAAGGTGCTGCAGATCGTGGACAACACAGTAAGCAGGCAGAAGATGGACGGGAGCCCAGAGGAGATTTCCAAGCTCCGAGCCTACATGAAGGAGCTGGGGGCCCAGATGGAGGAGCAGAAACTGGTCCAGGCCAGCTTTCAGGTGGGGGGCCACGGTAGCCCAACAAAGAGCATCATTGACTACACACTGGAGAAGGTCAACGAGGCCAAGAATCTGATTGATGATTCAAAGAGGCAGGCAGACATCAAGAAGCAGAAGCCCAACCACTCGATGGACCTCAATGAGGAGAAATCTCACAACGGACAAAACCACTTCCTGTTCACCTGTCAGTTCTGTAAGGAGACCTTCACCGGGCCCATCCCCCTGCATCAGCATGAGCGCTATCTGTGCAAAATGAATGAGGAGATCAAAGCAGTCCTTCAGCCTGCTGAGACAAGTCCTGCCAGCCTCAGGGGGGCGCTGTCCTCTGATCTGTCCAATACTGACCGGGCCACCAGCCCCTTGAACCCCTTCAAAGACCACGTGTCCGTGCTTAAGGCCTACTTTGCCATGAACACAGAGCCCAACTCAGAGGAACTGCTCAAGATTTCCATCGCTGTAGGACTTCCCCAAGATTTTGTGAAGGAGTGGTTCACCCAGTGGAAGAACCATAACCAACATGGAGGCAGTCTCAGGAAAAGGTCGCCCCCTCCTGACCACAGCTTGTCACTTCCTGCCTTAGATTTACACAGAGGATTCACTAATGGACTCACAAAGACCAACATGTTTACATCCAACAGGCAGATGATGGGGGACAAACCAATGGAGCCCCTAGACCACCTGAGGAGCGACACTCCATCACCCCTGAACCTCTCCTCGACCTCCTCCAAAACATCTCAGAGCAGCTCGTACACTCCAAACAGCCTGGCCTCAGAGGAGGCCCACGGGGACACACCTCTGGATCTGTCTCTGCCTAAACACATGGCTCAGAGGCTTGTCTCATTGGGAGAGAAGAGGCCCCGCCCCAACGGCTTTCTCATCCAGCGTAACAGCGAGGCACAGGGGCGAGAACAGGTGTCTGCACCATTAGATCTGGTTAACATCAAGAAGGAGGTCCTGGTTCCTGAGGGTGGAGGAAACTCTGCCCACCAGCTGGAGAAAAGCACCAGTCCCATTTTTGGGATTAACCCCTTCGCTGGCGGTCCGGTCTACACCTCTCTGCCCCCTCACGGAGCATTCCCACCTCCCAGCTTCATGTCTCCGGCCCAGGCCTCCATCCCCGGTCTCAGGTCCTACCCAGGGCTCGACCCCATGAGCTTCCTGCCCCACATGGCCTACACCTATGCCACCGGGGCGGCCACGTTCGCCGAACTGCAGCAGAGGAGGAAGTACCAACGGAAACCATGTTTCCAGGTAAAACTACTCAACAATCCAGATTCTCTGTGAAACTAAGTACAAAGATTAAAAATGACAAAATATCAAATGGACTTCTTTGGTTTATGTTTGTGCACGGCTGGCGAGCCGAGTTCCCAGGCTGCAGATTTGATTCCAACTCGTCACCTAGGTGATCACAGAACCCCAATCAGCTGGTCTGGTGATGACAACATGGTTTTATTAAGACCAGCAATAATATCTGTAGCCCTTCAGTGTGTTTTGTGAACCAGACAGCGTATTCCAGACTTGTTTACAGGTTTAAGTCGGGCATCCTTTTGTGAATCTGGCCTGAACCCTGATTGAGGTTTTTTAAGTGTTCCAAACATCTGATTGACCTTCCCTTTAGTTCCTTCCTCTTTGTTTCTCCGAGTAGTGTCCTTTATTTGGTGGCGTCTTTGGTTCACCTGGTGTAAGTGTTTATCTGCAGAGACAATCCCAACACTTCATCCCAAACCTCCCCTCCCCATATGTCCCCCCTTTTTTTGACGTGTCTCCTGGATGAAGGGGACTTACCCAGGTCGGGCCTTAAGCCCTGTCCAGACGTGGGATCATGGGGCAGTGGGGGGTGGGAGCAGAAGGTGTGTCTAGTGGGGAAGTCGACAGGTGTGGGATTATCAGGCGTACTGAAGCAATGTGTTTGTGTTTCAGGGGGATCTGCTGGACGGGACGGCGGACTATCTGTCAGGCCTGGACGACCTGACAGACAGCGATTCGCTGCTCTGCAGGAAGAAGATGAAGAAGACTGAAAGTGGTATGTACGCGTGTGACTTGTGCGACAAAACATTCCAGAAGACCAGTTCCCTCCTAAGACACAAATATGAGCACACAGGTATATATCACATTTGGACACTTCTTTTTACCCCGCCCCCGATGCTTCTGTCCCCCCTCCCCCCTTTTTTTTTATATGTCTACACAGTTTGGTTTCATGCTCTCCTTATTATCTTTATTTTATCACGTAGCCCCCCCCCCCCCTTCACTCGTAGTTTTTCTTTTCTCTGTTTTGTTCTCTGTAACCATGGCCTTAACGTGCTCCTTTCTTTTCAGCGGAGCGCGCGCGGGGGGGGGGGGGGGGGGTTCATATGCAGGATTACATAAACAGTCAGCGCCCCACATTCACCAAACACTCCCATTCAGACAATGTGTGTGTGTGTGTGTGTGTCTGTCTGTCTGTGTGTGTGTGTGTGTGTGTGTGTGTGTGTGTGTGTGTCTGTGTGTGTGTCTCACTGTACCGAAGATCAAACAGAAATATTAATGACAGCAGAGATATGATCCATTTCTTCCATTTCTGATGTGAACACAAACAGTTTGTGAATAAATCAGCAAACATGGAGCAGTTCATCTCTCTGTCACAAACACAGACACACACAAACACACACAAACTATTTCAGTCTCTACTCCCCGGTGTTCACATGGAAACTGTTTTTCTTTTGTTCTGACTGTTTTCTCCGACCTTAGCAGGAAATGAGAGACTCTGATTGGTCTCCACACATTTCACTGTAACCTTGTTTGTTTTGATGTGATCGTCATGTGTGGAACAACACTCCGTAACTGAAGACCAGTGACACATCAGAAAAGTGACGCTCATGTTAAGATCAGTGCGAGGGTTACCATGAGCCATGGACGCATATTAAAGACGTTTTTAAAGGGAGCAGGGAGTCCGAGACGCAGAGACTTCATCTAACATTTTCAAAGGAGCACATGACACTGAAATGTGGTTGGATGTTTTATTTTGGGTAAAGCAGTAACTGCACAAATTATTACAACATGTTCATCTCCATCTGTATTTGACTGAATCTGAAACAGACAGGATAACTCAACGGCTGAATTCAGCGTGGCGACGTAACAAACATAATTTTTAGGTCAAATCCTTTTGCATCATCTTTTGGGGAATTTCTTTTCCTGGAAGCAGATCAGTGCAACACAAATCTTTGTGATGCAACATGAGATAAAACCTGCTTTTAAATCAGACCAAACTACAATTTGTGTTTTTGTCAATGGAGTTTGGTACAAACAGAACCAACTGACCTTTGACCTCCATCCTTTCACTGTGATGTAAACGTCTGCAGAATCAACCTGCTGTTGATTTGACGTTCCCATCCTGACGCTGCTCGTTAATGAACATCTTGTTTCAGCGGTGTTGTCTCTTGACAGTCTTTCGTTGGCGGATCCTTCCAGGATTCATTCAAACTAAATATTGTGTTTGTGAGATTTGGAACAGAACTGAACTTTGACCTCTGCTTTTCCAGATAAACCCCAGGCAGACTTTAAGTCTCTCTGAAGAAGTTGGTGTATTTGTTGACAGACTCATTAAGCGTCTTACTGTAGGCGTGTTCTGAACCGTAACACATAAACCTGCCGTTTAAAACGGAGTGTTTTTCCAATGAGGTTTGGTGCAGAGAACACGCTGATGGTTTTACCTGAGACCTGCTCTACACCTTCATTGCTTTCACTCTGTTGCATCATGTCCCAGCCGTCGCTCCCAGCCCCAATCCGACGTCTCGGTTATTTTTGCCACACTGGTGGTGTGTGTGTGGTGTGTGTGTGTGTGTGTGTGTGTGTGTTTGTGTGTGTGTGTGTGTGTGTGTGTGTGTGTGTGTTACAGAAAACTATGTCAGCTATGGTGAATGTTTCAGGCGTTCCAGGTCTATTTGTGGCCACGATCTCCCTGCATGTGTGTGTGTGTGTCTGTGTGCGTGCCGTGTGCGTGGGTCGTGTGTTTGGACGGCGTTCAGTCTGTGTGTTGGCAGCAGAGAGAAGCTTCCTGTTCAGTCAGATGGAAAAAAATTGAGCTCTATGGAGTCGTAGTAAACCAAAGTGTGTGTGTGTGTGTGTGTGTGTGTGTGTGTGTGTGTGTGTGTGTGTGTGTGTGTGTGTGTGTGTGTGTGTATGTATGTGTGTGTGTGTGTGTGTGTATCAGGTGGAGGTGTTAAGGCTCCTCGTCATGTTTAAATCAGGCGCTGTGATGTCATTGTTCGTCGCAGGTTCACGTTACTTGCGGCGTCTCCGGCATCTCATCTCGTTTCACAGTCACCACGGCAACAGACGGACAGAGAAAGTGACCAGAGTCACTGAGGGCAGAGTTTTAAAGTTTAAAGTTCAGAACAGTTAAAACATTTAAAACAGAGTCATCATGTAAGTCTGAAACAAACCAACCAATCACGTTAGGCAAAATAACAGCCAATCAGCTGAGACATTAAGGCTGTGATTTTTTTTTTTTTTCAACTCAGTGAAGTGTCTTGATGAATAGTTGAGTATCTGAAGGTCAGCCTGTGAAACATGGAGGGATGTCTTTATATTTACCTGAATCTCTTTATCGAACTGAAACTTGAACGACAGTTTCATTGTTGTATTCTTCTAAATCAGAACCTATGAAGGAATACAGAAAACTAAGAATGATGTCATCACTTCCTGTGATCATTGTAATCACTTCCTGTGATCATTGTGATTACTTCCTTTGTCATTCAGAATGAAGAGAGACTTTTATAAAAAAACAAAAACATAAATAAACCGTCCCTAAACAGGTGCTTTAACTCTCTCTCTCCCTGTCTCTGGTATCTCTAACGTGTCTCTAATGTCTCTGGTGTCTCTGACGAGTCTCTCCCTGTCTCTGGTATCTCTAACGTGTCTCTAATGTCTCTGGTGTCTCTGACGAGTCTCTCCCTGTCTCTGGTATCTCTAACGTGTCTCAAATGTCTCTGGTGTCTCTGATGGGTCTCTCCCTATCCCTGGTGTCTCTGATGGGTCTCTCCCTATCCCTGGTGTCTCTCCCTGTCTCTGGTGTCTCTGACAGGTCTCTCCCTGTCTCTGGTATCTCTAACGTGTCTCTAATGTCTCTGGTGTCTCTGATGGGTCTTTCCCTATCCCTGGTGTCTCTCCCTGTCTCTGGTGTCTCTGACAGGTCTCTCCCTGTCTCTGGTGTCTCTCTATTTCTCTGATGTCTCTGATGTGTCTCTCCCTGTCTCTGGTGTCTCTGGTGTGTCTGATGTTGTCTCTCCCTGTCTCTGGTGTCTCTCACTGTCTATGATGTTGTCTCTCCCTGTCTCTGGTGTCACTGGTGTCTCTCCCTGTCTCTGATGTGTCTCTGGTGTCTCTGACGTGTCTCTCCCTGTCTCTGAAGTGTTTGATGTCTCTGGTGTCTCTGATGTCTCTGGTGTCTTTGGTGTCTCTCCCTGTCTCTGATGTCTCTGGTATCTCTCCCTGCCTCCGGTGTCTCTTATGAGTCTCTGGTGTCTCTCCCTGTCTCTGATGTGTCTCTGATGTCTCTGGTGTCTCTGATGAGTCTCTGATGAGTCTCTCCCTGTCTCTGTTGTCTCTGATGAGTCTCTGGTGTCTCTCCCTGTCTCTGATGTTTCTGATGTTTCTGATGTGTCTGATGAGTCTCTGATTTGTCTCTGGTGTCTCTGATGTGTCTGATGAGTCTCTGATGTGTCTCTGGTGTCTCTGATGTTTCTGATGTCTCTGATGTCTCTGGTGTCTCTGATGTGTCTCTGATGAGTCTCTCCCTGTCTTTTGTGTCTCCACAGGTAAGCGTCCCCATCAGTGTCAGATCTGTAAGAAGGCTTTCAAACACAAACATCACTTGATCGAACATTCACGTCTGCACTCGGGAGAGAAACCGTACCAGTGTGACAAGTGTGGGAAAAGATTCTCACATTCGGGCTCGTACTCGCAGCACATGAACCACAGATACTCCTACTGCAAGAGGGAGGCGGAGGAGCGCGAGGCTGCCGAGAGGGAGGCCCGGGACAAGGGGGGAGGAGCAGGAGCAGGAGAACCAGAAGGAGGAGGAGGAGGCATGGAGCCCACGGAGCTGCTGATGAGAAGGGCTTACCTGCAGGGGCTCGCGCCGCTCGGGTACTCAGACCTTGAAGACCAGCAGGAGAACGGTACCATCCTGAGGGACAGCAGAGAGGGAGGAGGAGGGCCAGGGGAGGAGAGGGAGCTGGAGGAGGTGACAGACAGACAAGAGGCAAGTTTGAGGAAAAGAGAGGAGGAAGAGGATGAGGAGGAGGGAGGCGACAGCATGAGGCAGATGGACTCCACGATGGATGAGAAGGTCAAAGACACGATGCGGCTGATGGACGAGAGTTTAGGAGGGAAGACGGACGGACGGCCGGAGGACGAATGATCAGTCAGAGAGGACAGATCAGAGACCTCTGATTGGCTGGCTTACTCGGACAGAGGAGACTTTTTTAAAAGGACTGTACACTTATTATCGGGGGGAGGGGGAGGGGTACAAATCAAACAATATTGACCTGTTTGACACCACAGAAACAACAATAGAAGTCCTAGACATCATGTGATTTATTGTCTGTAATTAAAAAAGGTGCAGCAAACTCCTGCACACGGTCTAAATTGTAGAAAAAGGTTGTGACGAGAGGGAGGGGCTTGAGAGGAGCGAGGGAAACTGTCAGCAGGTACGGAGACACGGAGAGACTCTGAGCCCTGATATGTGACAGAGTGCAGACGTCTTATGCCCCCCACCCCCCAGATGATTTGGGTACAGTCCGTGTGAGCGGAGGTGAAACTCGATGGCGGCCGACATCCCGTCATGAAGCTGGGTGGGATTGTTTAAAAATCCACATTATGCAAAAAAAAAGAAGAAGAAATAAAGAAGTAATAATGATGCTCCTTGTAATGGAGCTGTGTTTAATGTACAGTATTATAAAGGCCTGAAAGCTGTGTGGTGCTATCATGTTCTTCACTTCCTGCGTCCGTGTGTTCCAAGACCCTCGTCAACATAATTGCACTTGACCCCCAAATCACTACGAACAAAAAAAGAGTTAAAAAAATAATGAAGAGGGGAGGACTCGGTGGCTTCCTGTCAGTGTTATTGTCGTGTTTGTGTCTCCTATCACTGTGACCTCTTTTGATTTGTCCTGTCCCATTCTACCTGCGGAGCGACCACACGGCGTTGGGCCTGGTGATGTTGGTCCTCTGTGAAGGAACATTTCTACATGTGATCTTTGATGAACGTGGACGAGAGTCTTAACGAGAGGACGAGGAATAAGGACAGAGCCTTTGTGTGTTCTCAAGAGAAAGCCTTATATGCAAACCTCTCACCTGTGCGTTTCTTAAAGTGCCATCCCTGTACAGTGATCACCTGTCCTCTGCTTCGCTGTAAAGAACACCTTGTTTCACCTGTCAGTATTAGCTTATTAGCTCTCTGCTAGTTTACATCTGTTTGTGCACTTTTCACTATTTCCTCTTCCATGACAGTATTACTTTTTTGTTTTGTTGAATTTTCCAACACAAATGTCATTTTTTGTTCTTATTTGAGAATTGAGCGTTTTATTTATGTGACTCATTTTATATTTCTTAACTTTATTTATTTCATACTGTAGTGTACCATGTTAGACTTCCTGTCACTTAGTCCATGTTAGTGAAACGATTCTGTCACTAAACGAGCTAAACTATGAACACACGGCGACACCATCAGTTAAAGACTTTTTCATTTTCTGCTTTTCATTTGAAACTTCTGGAAAATTCTAAATTTAGGAAACTTTTGATACGATCCATGTTGTGAAACACGTGAAGAATCTGTTTTATTTACCCCGATGAAGAGCTGAGGATGATGATGATGAAGATGGTGGTGATGATGATGATGATGATGATGGTGATGATGATGATGATGGTGATGATGATGATGAAGATGGTGTTGATGATGATGATGGTGATGATGATGATGATGGTGATGAAGATGATGAAGGAATTCCTAAAATGTCTGAAGTATTATTATTGAATTTTTAATTTCGTGTTGAAATGACAATGCTCGAATAAATGTAGCCAAAATTAAATTTTAATAAACTGTGTAATTCTTCTTGTGACCCGTTTCCTTCATTTACACACACTCACTGATGAAGATGAAGATGAATACATTAAAAGACAGGAGGAGGTACATCATGAAAGCAGCTCAGTGTTTAAATGAACCAAAAGAATAAGCATCAGATATAATCACACGCCGCCCCTCATATGAGACGTAGCTTACGAGAAACAACCAATAAGGACGAAACACAAACGGGGTCCTGCGATGGCGTCTTTAAACCATGCAGGAGTCAGCTGGATGTTCATCAGGCAGCTCCAAATACAAACAGCTGACTGAAAGCTTTTTTAGCCAGCAGGAAGAACAACCGCTGACTTCCTGTTTCTCCTCGTCTTTGAGCGCAGCGGCGCTAACTATCTGTTTACTGTTATAGCTTCATCAACAACTACAAATCAGTCTGTACAGTTAGATTTATTACCTGAAAGAAGCAGAACATCAAGACTATATGTGTGGTGTTATAGTGAATATATTTACATACATTTCAAACTTCTATGAAACCTTTAAACTTCTATGCACCAATCAGGAGTGACTCTCTGAAACTCATCGTTTCCTGTTATTCAACGACAATAAAGGAAATATTAAAATGTGTCTCGGCCTACAGCTAATGCTAATGCTAATATGTCTAATGCTAGTAATGCTACAGCTTTTTAAAGATCTTAACAGTAAATACAACTACGGCTACTGCTAACATTGCTAATGCTAATAATGGTCACACCTGTGTGTACTGTTGCTTAGCCCTGTAATGCTAATAGGCTACTACTGCTAGCTTATTCTTGTTTTGACAGCTCACACAGGTGCTGTCTGCTCTCTTACTGACTCCGTGATCACTTCCTTGAGTTCATACATTCAGACTCTTTATGAAATAATGCGTGTTGAATCAGAACTACAGCAGAGACTCACAGTCACTGTGTACACTGCTCTAATGGATGCTAATGAAAACGGGTGAAAAGTGTACAGGCTGGTGGTGTTATAGAGGACGACAGCATCAGTCCTCAGATCATCCTGCAGCAGGGATTCTGTTTGTAGTATTTATTCAATCAGTCCAATAAAACAACAACACAATGAGAACAGTTAGTGCTAATGCTGCTCATGTCAGTGGTGCAATCAACCAACCAAATCCGCTATGGAAAAAAGGAAAGGGATTATTACTTCTGGAACCACACGTTTGAGCCCTATAGTCTGAGAGACACAATGCATTGTGGGACGGTTTAGTATAAGCAGTGTGCTCTCATTTCATACACATTTTGGCCGATCTAGAAAATCTAATTTCTCAGATAGGCCTAAAGAAAACTTTGGATAGGATCATACTAGAGTGACTAAGTATGAATGCTAACACTAAAGCTGCTAGCTGCTGATATCACTGCTGTAACACAAAGACTAAAACACAGCACATGCATAAAGTCTCAGTGATGTCTCTTTACTACGGTGGCTGGGAAGTGCAAAGCAAAATTACAAATATGAGACAAATTTACATTTTGAAAAACACATTTACATTTTATAAAACAAAGACGTGAAACACTTTGACAATCGATGAGACAAATTTACAAACGACAGAATCTTGACAAAATGGGAATGTACCGAATGTCGGAAGTGACCCGGAAGTGATGGAGTGAGGGGTAATTTTGTTTGTTTTGTTTTGTCGCGGTACATTCCCTTTCCGTCAAGATTCTGTCGGTTGTAAATTTGTTTGGGGACTGGTAAAAGTGTTCTGCCTCTTGTAAATTTGTCTCAGCGGTTGTAAAAGTGTTTCACATCTTGTAAATTTGTTTTATCCTTGATAAGTGTTTTGTAATTTTGTTTCATAAAATGTAAAAATGTTTTTCAAAATGTAAATTTGTCTCACATTTTGTAAAAGTGTTTAACACTTTGTAATTTTGCTTTGCACTTCCCAGCCACCATACTTAACTGTTTAAACTTCTTCTAAATCAGACAACAGACCTTAATATAACGTATTTATCCACGTATTATTTAAGTATGCTACCAGTGTTCACAGAGGAAGAGGCGGGACAAGGACCTCCCGACGTGATGACGCAGTATACTGTGCGTCAGCTGTGAACTGGCGCCGGGAAGATGCAGGCAGAGGTGAGTGTCCCACTGCTGTGAATGAACCGTCTCTGTGAGGGAACCCGGGCCGCCGTTTGTCCCCCACGGCGGTCACGAGTTTCCGGGTTAATACTGAGAATGGCCGGGACAGTTGCCGGCTGAGAGAAGGGAGTACGGAGGTTGTTAACGGGGAGAAGCTGGTGGTGTGTTTGCCTAAGAGAGCTAACAGAGCTAACATGAGCTATCGGTGGTCCCAGTCTCTGGGCTGGGAAGTCGTTCTTCTCTGCTTCTCACGTGTTTTCAGTTCGTAAAGTGTGGGTGTTGTAACAACAACAACAACAACAACAAAGAGTGTGGAAGCTACGAGAAGAAGAAGATGAAGACGTGTGTCTCTGTTAACAGTTGTCTTTTGAGCTAAGAGTTGATGTGCAAAACGTGAAATCATAAAAAGTATCTTAACATCTACAAAACATCTTTCGCCCGTCCCCATGTTGATGATGAATATGACGTCACGTCAACAAGTCGGGCACCTCATTCTTTCTGACAGCTGTTCTGTTCATGTAAACAGAGTCGTTATTTCCCATGTGTCCGACAGCACGTGAACGCAGCGGGGCTGATGGGGACTTTAAATGGACTGTTTGATTGACAGCTGTGACGTGTCTTCTATTTGAAATGCTGTGTGTGTTTAACATTCAGAACAGCCTCGTCCAATCACAGCCCAGCTTTCTGTTTATCACTCAATCGCAGGTTTAGTCACGTGGTTCTAAACATCAACAAACAGATCTACTGTCATGTCACATGACGATGAGCAGCGGTCACATTTAGACGCTTTAAACCCTCACAGAGTGATAAAGTGAGGTGTGCTGCCGGACTGTTTCACAGAGAATCTGAAGCAGCGGTGCCTGAACTCAAGTTATGAACTACTGAATATCGTCAATCAGTGATGTGAATCAGAGGAGATTTAGAAGTGTGTTTACTCTGTGGAGACTGAACAATGAGCGTGTTTACTCCGTTTACCTGCACTGATCTAAAGTGTTTGAACCCGGGCCGCCTGCTTGGAGGACTGCAGCCTCTGTATGTGGGGCCACCTGTCCGTTAGGCCATCAGGGCCACTGATTGTTCTTATGATCAGGAGGTTAAGATTACATAAAAACATTTCCAGCCTCACACTTCAATAGATCTATAACAGACTGTATTGTTTAAAGACTGGTAACCGCACCGTAGGCCTGTAAACGGCGTGCAGTGTGGGCTGACATTAAAGGGACACTTCATGTGTTTGATCGTGGAGGTTGGTCTCAGGTACACTGACTCATCAGTTCGGCTGTATTAACCCCTTGTGCCCGGCCTGCTCACAGGGGACCCCCCCCTCCCCTCGGGGAAATCATTGACATTAACCCTTCGTCTCCTGTTCCTCCGTGTCAGCTTCAGTGGGCAGGAAGGTGTGATGGGTGAGATGAGTGTGTGGAATCCCCCGACGTGGCTTTCACAGGAACTCTGTGTCCGTGTGGGTGTGTGTCTCTGTGTGTCTTTCTGTCTTGTCTGTCTGTCTGTGTGTGTGTGTGTGTGTGTGTGTGTGTGTGTGTGTGTGTGTGTGTGTGTGTGTGTGTGTGTGTGTGTGTGTGTGTGTGTGTCTCTGTGTGGGTCTGTGTGTGTGTTCAGTGTGTCTGTGTGTGTGTGTGGGTCTGTCTGTGTGTGTGTGTGTGTCTGTGTGTGTGTGTGTGTGTGTGTGTGTGTGTGGGTGTGTGTGTGTGTGTGTGTGTGTGTGTCTGTGTGTCTGTGTGTGTGTGTGGGTCTGTCTGTGTGTGTGTGTGGGGGGGGGGGGGGGGTCTGTCTGTGTGTGTGTGTGTGTGTGTGTGTGTGTGTGTGTGTGTGTGTGTGTGTGTGTGTGTGTGTGTGGGTCTGTCTGTGTGTGTGTGTGGGGGGGGGGGGGGTCTGTCTGTGTGTGTGATGGTCACACTCTAACCCTTTTCACACATACGGAAACCTCCTGAAAAACTCTGGAGATTAGTCTACCTGGGGCCTGTACTACGAAGCTAGATTTGGGGATAGCGAGGTAACTTCAGGGTTAACTCTGGGTTTTCAGGGGCGCTGGTGGTGCAGTGGTTAGTGTGCGCGCGCCCCATGTATGGAGGCTGTCGTCTCAAGCGGGCGGCCCAGGCTCACATCCCACCTGTGGCCTCTTTCCCGCATGTCATTCCCCACTCTCTCTCCCTGTTTTCCGACTCTATCCACTGTCCTATCTCTCCATTTAAAAAAAAAAAAAAAAAAAAGGCACAAAAAGCCCAAAAATAAATCTTTAAAAAAAAAAATCCTACGAAGATCGTTCATTTGTTACCTGGGTATATCACCACGGTAACTTATGCTGCACGCCTAACCTGCTCCGGAGCGAGTATTAATGTGCAAACTACGGCGTATTAAAAAATGTTTTTGATACGCCGTAGTTTGCACATTAATACTTTTATTTTCTTTTATCTGCCAATTGTCCTTCCTGCATTTGTTCCTGCAGCTGTGTAACTTTAGTCTCTGGGAGCCTGTTTGTCTTAAACATCTTTATATTAATAATAGTTTGTTAGATATGACGGTCTACTGACGGGAGATGCAGTTATGCTTGTGATAGGTTATATGAAGCTGACTCCGCCCCTTTTATGTGAATGCACTCTTGGAAACTCGAGGGTAATTTATCAGGTTGATAACCGGCTTCGTATGACTGTTAATCACGGTCTCTTATGTTAGGGTTAGTGTAGCCAAGTCATCCAAAAAATACCCTGGGTATGCTAATCTCACTTCGTAGTACAGACCCCAGGAGGGGCTTTAGGCTATATGTGAACACAAACAGCCAAATGTTTCTCTCTGACTTCACCCAGAGTTTCTCCTCCAGACCCCTCATATTTTTTCTGCAGAAAATCAGAGTGAGCTGATGTGAGAACGCGGCAGCATATACTCCGGAGAATTCACCTCGAGCCATTAGGAAGAGAATGATGTTTATATACAGTGACTGACTAGTGTCTGCACGCGACCACTACGATCTCCGTGCTCTAATGAACCTGCTGCATTCTGTTTCTTCTTCCTCAGTATTTTGTTCTCTGCTCTTTTGTGGATTCAATTCAATTCAAACAACTTTATTAATCCCTCTTGGGGCAATTGGTGTGGAGCAGCTCGTACACACGAACAAAGACAAGTTGACGTACAAGCAACAGATTAGCCTACACAAGGAGTTAAAACATAGATAAGACCTAAAGGAGACACTGATATTGGACAGACTATATTGTTTTTAACTGAGAGATTGTGAAACCAACAGATAAAAGAAAAACAAAGGAGTCTCTCAATAAAAGACTGGTGTCACGACAAAGTATCACAGGACTGACTGAGAAAGAGTTCAGTTTCCTTAAAAGGTGAATTATTTGTGAAGTATTTGTATGACCTTACAATCTCCACATTTTTACTATGGATGCTGCACTCCGTGGCTGCCTCCCTCGTACGTCTAAAGTCGAAGACGAGTTCCTTGGTTTTTGAAATATTCAATTCCAAAAAGTTGTCGTCACACCACAAAATAAAATCAGGGAGAGCTGTCCCATGGTCCGACACTGGACCCTGGAGGAGAGACAACAATGCTGTGTCATCAGAAAATTTGCTGCCCTCCTGAGGGCCCCCGCCATCATCAGTATACATAATGAAGAGGAGGGGGGAAAGGACACACCCTTGTGGCGAGCCAGTGGAAATGGTTAAGGAGTCTGATAAATGGCCATTTACAGACACCCTCTGAGTTCTGTCAGTCAGAAAGTCCATAATCCACAGCACAAGCTAATGAGACAGTTTAAAATCACAGATCATTATTTCTATTAAAAGGTGAGGCTGCATGGTTTTAAAAGCTGATGAAAAATCAGCAAACAAGAGCCGAGCTTGTGGCTTCTCTAAATGTTTATACAAACTATTCAAGATCTCTCCCCCCCCTCCCCTCTGACAGGGATAGTCCCCCGCTGTGAGGAGCATATGTGAACGACTAGGTCAGGAGAATCTCCGGAGCAGTCCTCCTGAAATGATCTAGATATTATCCCGAGTGCAGATGTCAAAACGGCTTCTGACGTCCAGGTGAAAGTACCTGAGGTTAACCCGGTCTGCTGAGGTCCAAGCTGAGTCCTGATCCCGAGTCCTCAGTTCAAAGTTGTCTGTAGGTCACAGAGCAGCCGTTAATCACGCCATCACACACATCCACATTTTCATATCCACATTATTTAGGCAGCGGCGTTCAGAAATAGATTGGCCGTTCGGAGCACAATGAGGACATTATGTTTCCGTCTCCAATCAGATGGTGACACATTGACCCCGTGCTTCTCCCAGCGTGCACGGCGTGAGCTCATTTCCTGCAGCTGATGGGAGCAGATATTGCTGATGAGCGGTCTGCGGCCCGCTGAGTGCTGCTCTGCTCCCATTGTGGCCGATAAATGGACACACTGGAATCACTGGGAGGCTTCCTGCTGCACAGTAATGGACTGAGCTCTCAGTCATTGTGCTGCTCACACAAACATATTATTATTATTATTATTATTATCAGTGTGGTTAGTGCTGCTGCAAAGTTCACTTTCTGCTGGTGCAACAGAAACATTCAGAAACACAAGACCTCCCTCAGGACGCTCCACATGTCCAATCAGCAGCCAGCATTTATACACCACCATTATGAATCTAATCAATGCTCACATACATACACACACACATATATACATATGTACTGACTACCAGGGACTCAAGTCTTTTTCACATAGAGATATTTTTATTCAGCGTCAGACACAAAGTCGAGCGTTGGTGACCTTCACATGTAAACTGCAGTTTTTAACATGCAGTGTATGTTTGTGTTTGTGTGGTATTTTAATAAACAGTCAGAATTTGTTTTGCTGCGTGACGTCCGCTCCTCCGTGTATAGGAGGCTTTTATTGTGGTAGGGAACATCAGCGTGCACCGCCCGTCTTGTCCGGACTTATCTTTATTTACCCGACCAAAGTGAGATACTGGAGAGTGATCATCCGTAACATGACAGAGTTTACCGTCAGTCCAGTTTTATGACCTACAGGTCGCCGAATGCTCCGCTACCGGACGCTAGCGCTGTCAGAGAATATTTCAAAATTCGAATATATCATTGAATTTCAAAATTAAACGAACATTTGGATGTGGACATTAATATTTGTGGATAAATTAGCACTTGGACAAATGCAATCCTATCCTCATAACGACACATATTTAACACTACAGATACAGGAGATTCTGACCCACAATTCTCACAAACTCTGTGCGCGCCGCGGTCCGTCCGTCGCTACCAACCTAGTCAATCATTGTGTTCACACAGGGGGTGCCACGGCCCGTCTCCGGAGCGTGCCAGCAGCACCCCTATGCTCTGCTCCGTTTCAAATACGCTGTGAGTTCAATATCGACGGAGTATGCTGCAGGCACCTGGACAGAATATATCAACAGGGACAGGAAGTAAGACAAGGAAAGCGTCCGGTCTGTTTTCCAAATAAAACACAACATACAGATCTCCTGTGATCTTGTAGTTCTTTTGAGATCTTGTAGTTCTCTTGACATTACATGATTCGTAATCAGCCTTCTTTCATATTTTAGGACAAAATGAGTTCATCCGTCTACAGTCCAAAACTGAAAGAGATGAATGCCAATCAATAATTAAAGCAATGTTTTTATACATAAGGCATTATTACATTTCTCTGAACAGTAAGTCTCTTGATGATGGTGTAACATCCTAATATGTATTACTCCTGTTTATCATGTTTCACTCTGTGGACAGGAAGTTCCTCCCGAACCACATGACCTTGGTTTTCCTGGTGTTAAGCTTGAGGTTCAGGGGGAGAAGGCCCGCTGGATCTTGTGGAAGCTATCTTGTAGTGATGAGAGTACTATATCTGGGGAGGGACCAACGGCATAAAGGACTGTGTCATCGGCATAGAGGTGGATGGATGAGTCTGTGACAGATTTGGGGATATCATTAATATAGATGGTAGGGCTGTTGAAATTAATCATTTAATCGATGCAATCGATTAATGCATCGATGCAGGGACAGGACATAATCGATGCTGACGAGGGTTAGAAGAAAGCATCTGCCAACCGCTAAATGCGGTTGTTTTGCGCAGGGTTGAGTGAGTTTGTTTTACCTAAACACACACAGTGGTGTGTAATGAAAGTAACGTAGGCTAACAGGGATTTGTCACAGAAAACAATGTAAATTGAGTCCCGCTCCTGTGCTTGCTGACTTTATGAGCAGAGTCAGCTGGTCCTGCACACTCAGAACACAGTGCTCTGCTGCAGGCTGAAACGGCTTGACTCGGTGTCTCTTTAGCTGACCGCAGCACGGGTTAGCATCTTCATTACAGCTAAAGGTGTGTTTAAACTGATGCCTCACTGTCTTAAGTCCAGGATAACTAAAAGAAGGGGGCTGTGGCGGTGACTCGTGATAAAGTGAGCGGCTGTAAACAAAGTTGACTCCAGACACAGTGTCATCGAGAATCACCACTAATAAGTGCACCTCTGCTAAAGCTGCGTTCTATTTCACATTCTACTTCCAACAAGTTCTTCAAAATAAAGGTCCCCGGCCTATCTGAAGTTGAAGTGCTTTTAATGTGAAACATCCATGTCAGGAAATGGGGGTGTTTACAGCAGTAGCAACTTAACACAACTCGTCTGAAATAAAAAGGACAGAAACAAAACTAACACTGAACAAAGCTCACAGCTAAAGGCTACAACGTCCTGAGAAGGGAGCACACAGTGACTTAAAAACATGTTTCTCTCGTATAATAAACTAAACACACAGTGACTTAAAAACATGTTTCTCTCGTATAATAAACTAAACACAAACACTTATAGCCTACTTTTTACCTATACTGTAGGCTACCTATATAATGTATTAATTTTAACTTACAATGTAAAGATATTGATAATGACATTGTTGTCTAAATCACTTTTTAAATTATACAAAAGGAGTTCATATTTATAAGACTGTTTGTCTTTGTTTATGAAAAAGTAGCCATGTGCAGTAAAACAGAAAATTGAGGATGAATCGTGATGCATCGTGATATCGAATCGAATCGTTGACTGGATAATCGTAATCGAATCGAATCATAAGACCAGTGAAGATGAACAGCTCTAATAGATGGAGAAGAGAGTTGGGGCTAGGATCGAACCCTGGGATGCACCCTTAGTGACAGGGAGTGGCTGTGAGAGGAGATGTTCAGTTTTCACCCGTTGCTCCCTATTAGTGAGATAGTTTGAAAACCATGCCAGTGAGTGCCCCGAAACCCCGATGCTGCCCAGTCTGCCGGTTAGGATGGAGTGATCAACAGTGTTGAATGCCTTTGCCAGGTCAATGAAGATTGCTGCACAGTGTTGTTTTGTGTCTAATGCAGAGGTTATGTCATTCAGGACTGACAGAGTAGCAGTTACACAGTCATAACCAGCTCCGAAACCAGATTGAACATCAGACAAGATATTGTGCATTTCCGTATGACTAGTTAGTTGCTTATTGACAAGTTTGTCCAAGTGTGGAGGGACAGGTCAAACATGGCAATGGTAGCTGCAATGATGGGGGCCGCAATCTTCAAGAAGAAAGGGTCTAGCTCATCAGATCCAGCTGGCTTTTTTGGGTCCAGCCTAAGCACTTCATCCAGGACGTTGTCCACTGAGACAGCATGTAAAGTGAAGCTGTGTACGGGAGCAGGGTGTCTGGTGGGGGAGGCGCGGTTCGGGAGGTTAGGGTGCGGAGCTACAAGAGAGTTGTTGGGTGGGTTTTGGGGAGAAGAACTACTGGTCTGGCAGGGGGGGCTGGCATACTCAGTAATAAACCCAGATATAGTGAAGTGCTGGTTAAAAATGTTGACCATGCGCTCCTTCATGCGCTCCATCAGACACTATGATATTGTCCACTTTAAGTGACAGAGCGGTAGTTGAGTAGGGGGTTTGTTTTCAAGCTCTCACTGTTTTCCAGAATTGTTGGGGGTCAGAACCACAGCAATTGTTCTTTATGTATAATTAATATCCTGATGTCAAAGGTCACGTCGTCTGTGCATTTCAAGTAAAATTAATATTTAAAAGCCAGTGCCAAGATTCAAAGGTTAATTTGCACGTTTTCAGTCGTTAGCTAGATGCATAATGGAATTTGCTGTTATCAGGCTAACATATTTAGCATCCCATCGCAGCAACTTAAAGTAAAAAAAGGAGCTAATTACAGAATCAACAGATCGTTCTTAAGTGCCGAGATTTTAGCTTGTTATCTGATCATCATCTCTCTGTGTTTCAGAGGTGTGATTCTCCCAGCGTCCTGTTGGTGGAGCCGTTTTATGGAGGCTCTCACAAACAGCTGATCGACCTGCTGAAGGAAAACATCGCCGACGTCTCCGTCTTCACGCTACCCGCCAAGAAATGGCACTGGAGGGCGAGAACAGCCGCGCTGCACTTCAGCCAGAACATCCCCATCTGTCACTCATACAGGTGAGAACACTCAAATGATGTCACACTGCTGATGTCACACTGCTGATGTCACACGGCTGATGTCACACTGCTGATGTCACACTGCTGATGTCACACTGCTGATGTCACACAGATGATGTCACACTGGTGAGAACACTGTTTTACTGTGCAGGTATCTGACTCCAGGTTTCTGTTGCTGTTCTCTCTGTTTTTATTTATTATAAATATTAAAGGAGCAGTATGTAACTCTGACACCTAGTGTTTAAAATGGGTACTGCAGTCTAAATTTTAAACATTGTAGAGAGCTGTCTCCCCCCGCCCCCTCCTCTCTAGAGTCGATGCTCACACAGGTTGCCATGTGGTGGACACTGAAGCTTCAGTGTTTAGCCAGCTCTGCATCGGTCTGTAAACCTTTCTGTGTTCTAACCTCTCTCCATTTTTCAAAAGCATCTCCAATATTGATCCTAGTTTGAGCATGTTTCTGCTCGTGGAGCTTATTAGAAACATGCAGAGGCTTTTTAGGTCGGGTGCAATCACTTCTATCTGAACCAGTTCTCTTGCCCGCTTCCATTGCTGCAACACCTGTTGGTTTGACCTGATAACTGCTCTCATATCTGGCAAACCGAGAGGTGTCCAAAACGGCCGTGTGGGGGGGTGTCTTAAAACCGCCTACCTTCTCTGGTCCAAACAAATCCAGAGCATTCAGGACCAGAATCTAAAGTTAGGAGGAGGACATACTGGCTGCTGCATTGTTGTCAGAGAAGCCAGCACTTCAACATAGTATGTTTCCTTAATGTCTGATCTTATAGTAAGGTTACTTTATCATTTCACTCTACTAGTGCTGGGCGATATATCGTGAAACTCGATTCGATCGATATTTAATTAATGCTTGATATTGAAAAGGGAACATCGATTTTATTTTTTAAACTACTTCAAAGTTTTCTTGCGAGATTTCGTTGCTCCGCGAGATTTCCGCAGCAGCGCTTGTTGCGCGGAGACGAAAAGGCAGAGGAGACTCCACTCCTGCCGCTGAGTAGCCTCGCTCTTGTAAGCGACCAACACGGAGGAGAAAGAGAAAGATGCGAGCGAGGCCGAATTACTTCCAAAAAAGGAACATAACGCAGGACTCGACATTATAAATGGCCCGCTGGCACGGATGAATGATTGACAGAGTCCAGCTGCTTGCATGTTCAGCTGGCGGCTTCACTGCTGTCACTCCCACGAGCGCGCTCGCTACACTCGAGTTGTACACTTGCACACAGATTTTAGCGCAGGTTTTCTCTACCAAAACACATGTTTGGTAAAACGGTTTTAAAACCATCATATCCCGACAAAAGCCGAGCTTAAATCAGCATTCAAAGAAAACAAATCACCGGAAAAGTTGAGAGTGTCAGCAGGGCATGACGAAAACAGAAAGGAGAAAAGTTTCAGTCACAGTGACAGACAGCTGGAGGAGCTGGAACACGCTGCAGCTAAATTTCCCCTTCAAGTTTAAGACTAGATCCTGGTAAAGATCAAAGTTATTCACAAAGCATCTTATCCCTTAAGAGAGCTCCTAAAGTAAAGATCTAAGGATGAAGAGTTTCTCACAGAGAAGAAAGAAGGAGAGATTCGAGCTCTATCACAGCCTCATATTAATATCAGTCAGATTAAATAGACTCGTACAGTTACCAGCATGGAGAATAAACAGGAGCACATAAATACAAGAAAAATACACAATATTTTTATAATTAGAGCTCAATTAATGAAATAAAAGTTGTAATTTACTTCTGCATCAGAATGGTTCAAGAGTAAATTGGTGACTGTTATTCTTCAAATCAAAAGTAATGTAGGCCATATCGCCCAGCACTACTCACTACACATCTTAATGATTGATCCTTTAACTTTATATATCTGTGGTTATTTCTCTCCTTCAGAGTTCTCTTCAGCAGCTCGGTCCTGAACCTGTGTGAGCTGGTGGCTCTCAGACCTGATCTGTCCCGCCTGAAGAAGGTTCTGTACTTCCACGAGAACCAGCTGGTGTACCCGGTCCGTAAAGACCAGGACAGAGACTTCCAGTACGGATACAACCAGGTTCTCTCATGGTAAACAATCTCAGCTGTTCTTTATTAATACACTGATTTATTATTAGCGTGTTTGATCTAACAACCAATAAAACCAGACTGGCATTAGAACTACAAAGGACCATAGGTGATTCAGTAGAAACGCTTCTCCTTCACTGACCAATCAAATTCAAGAAGGGGCGGGGCTTCTGATATCAGCTTTGTCAACAACAATTGAGGAGAAACATCTGACTCGTATTTTAGAGGGAACAGTTTCAGGTGTAGAGCTTCTGCTGATGTCGTGACCTGATGGTGGTTACCGAGGGCAGCGGAGGTGCTCTGAAGTGAAGGTCTCATCTCTAAAAACACGTCGTCTGAGGACCTAAAGAGGCTCTCTAACAGCAAACATGTTAGCGTGTAGCAGCAGATAAACAAACGTGTTAGAATACACATGAGTGATGGCTGCACCGTGTGGTCTTTGTTCAGGCAGCAGGGCGATGATGAAACATCTGACCCTACATCACTCATTGGTTCTATCAAATATGAAGTGATGTTTGTTAAACACAGACGCTTGATTAAAGTCAGGGAATCTCTGATCCAAGAAGAAGTCACCAACATGAAGAATGGAAATGGTCCAGCTCTAAATCCTAAACCGTCCTGAGGTTTGATGGAACTCTGAGTGTCATGTGATGTTATTAATATTAATGTTAGACTGAAACACGTCATCTTATATCTGATGAAGTGTAACCAGTTTCTGCTTGTTGTCTGACCTCGTTAGAGCAAACGTTAAAGAAGTGATGGAGCATAAACTGTTTATGTGACACAATCTGAGCTTTAACGGATAAATTATCATAAATCATCATCAAATAACTGAACATGTCGTATTTTATAAACGACAACCAATCTATGAAACTTAAGTCGTGACTTTAAATATGTTAATCAGCTTCTCCCTGCACACAGCTGACATGCGTCAGCCCCTTTAAAGGTCTCATATTCTGTAAAATCCACTTCACCATGTTTCTCTAACACTAATATGTGTCTCTTGTCCATCTACAAACCCCCCAATGATGAGAAAAGTCCATCCTCTCCCTCTTTCACCTGCTCCACTTTTCAGAAAATGTGTGCTCAAACAGGCTGTTTGGAGATTTTCCCAAACTGCCCATGACATCACAAAGGGCAGTAACCCCTCCCCCAGGTGGGTGACACTCCCACAGCTAGGTGTTTGTTCTGCCCTCTGAGTCTGCCTTCTCTCTGTAAACAATAGAACATGGAGCGAGGAAGCCCGTTGTTTCCTTTCAGCTGGGACAGTTTGTCATTCGATTGGTTAACGAGCTGCTGCAACATGATTGGTTAACGAGCTGCTGTGACATGATTGGTTAATGAGCTGCTGTGACATGATGTGTGTGTGTAATTGAAGTGTGTATGTCATTAATCAGCTGTGTGACAGTAAAAACAGATTGTTGTTGATCTGCAGGGCAGCGAGTCGATAACAGAGTCTGCTAACGTCGTTACAGCAGCTTCAGATCAGTGATCGTTAGGAGCCTCTGATTGGATGAGAGCCACATTACTCCACTCAGTTTAATTATGAAGCAGCTCAGATCTTCATGGAGACACGTCAGCCTCAGACACAGCATCAGGGTTCAGAACAGAACTATAGTTAAAGGAGCAATCTGTAAGATGAATGTCCCACATTAAATAAAGTAATCCACGTTGTTGTCCCTCTGCATGTCTGCAGCCTGGTGTCAGACGTGGTGGTGTTTAACTCCACCTTCAACATGGAGTCCTTTCTGTCCTCCATCTCCTCCTTCATGAAGAAGATCCCTGACCACAGACCCAAAGACCTGGACCTCCTGATCCGGCCCAAGTGTATGGTCCTGTACTACCCACTGCAGTTCCCTGATGTGAGCAGGTCAGATTAAACGCATTACTCGTCATCAGTCAGCAGCAGCAGCAATAGTAAATAGCAGCAGCAAGAGCAGTGTAGTAATAGCCCAGCAGCAGCTACAGTCAATAGCAGTAGCAGCAACAGTAAGTAGTAGCAGCAGCAGCAGCAGCAGCAGCGTGGCAGCAGCCCAGCAGCAGCAGCATAGCAGCAGCAGCATAGCAGCAGCAGTAATTAGCAGCAGTAATTAGCAGCAGCAACATTAGCAGCAGATGCTGTCATTAGCAGCATCAGCAGCAGTTATTAGCAGCAGCTGAAACAAAAAATAAAAAAAATAAATTAATAATGTTGATCAGCTGTTTTTGATCATCAGCAGATGTTTTTTTATCAAAGCATTAAAATGTTCTATCATTAATCAATATCAGACACACAACAGAGAGGCAAAATATTACGGAGGGAAGCAGCTACTACATATTTACGGACTCTGGACTAATCTGAAGAACAGCGCGTGTGTGTGTGTGTGTGTAATTGATAGAGTAAAATGAATAAACATATGAAGGCGTTTTTCTCTCAGAGGAGAAGATGAAAGCAGTTATGTGACATTGGCGTGTTTCAGCTCATTATTTAACCCCCCACAGACCCCCCCGAGGAGCCCTCCCTACCCCCGCGCCAGATAAACTTTATTGTCACGGTCACAGCTGACTGTGTGTGTGTGTGTGTGTGTGTGTGTGTGTGTGTGTGTGTGTGTGTGTGTGTGTGTGTGTGTGTGTGTGTGTGTGTGTGTGTGTGTGTGTGTGTGTGTGTGTGTGTGTGTGTGTGTGTGTGTGTGTGTGTGTGTGTGTGTGTGTGTGTGTGTGTGTGTGTGTGTGTGTGTGTGTGTGTGTGTGTGTGTGTGTGTGTGTGTGTGTGTGTGTGTGTGTGTGTGTGTGTGTGTGTGTGTGTGTGTGTGTGTGTGTGTGTGTGTGTGTGTGTGTGTGTGTGTGTGTGTGTGTGTTACATGGGGTCAGTTTGAGGCCTCAGAATGTCCTAGTTAACACTTCTATACATCTAGATTTAAAGTTATTTTTAATGATCATCTGCTTCTCAATATTGTCAGACGCCTCACAATAAACCGACGACATTTTAAAGGAGCCGATATATATAGTCTATATCTCCATAACTCCTTCATCCTGTTCTCCTTCTCTGCTCCGTCTCTGAGTCTAACTCTCAAAGCATATAACTCCACTTAACATAACTTCACTCTCACACTGACGGAGCTGCACTCTCACACTGACAGAGCTGCACTCTCACGGAGCTGCATGACGGAGCTGCACTCTCACAGAGCTGCGTGACAAAGCTGCACTCTCACACTGATGGAGCTTCACTCTCACACTGACGGAGCTTCACTCTCACACTGACGGAGCTGCACTCTCACGCTGACGGAGCTGCACTCTCACACTCACGGAGCTGCGTGACGGAGCTGCACTCTCACTCTGACGGAGCTGCACTCTCACGCTGACAGAGCTGCACTCTCACACTGACGGAGCTTCACTCTCACACTGACGGAGCTTCACTCTCACACTGACGGAGCTTCACTCTCACACTGACGGAGCTGCACTCTCACACTGACGGAGCTGCACTCTCATGCTGACAGAGCTGCACTCTCACACTGACGGAGCTGCATGACAGAGCTGCACTCTCATGCTGACAGAGCTGCACTCTCACACTGACGGAGCTGCGTGACAGAGCTGCACTCAAGCTGATGGAGCTACATCAGACAACAGTTCCCTGGCGGGTGTGGCTCAGTTGGTAGAGTAGGTCTTCTCTCAACTGGAAGGTTGGGGGTTCAGTTCCCAGCCCACAGTCACATGTCCGATGTTTCCTTGGGTAAGACACTTAACCTCAACTTAGTTATTTAGACAAAGTTCACATCAATGTTATGGTAACAGCTCCAGAGCGTTTCCACACAAGTGGATGAAGGGTGGAGCCGCTGACAGCCCAGACTAATTTAACCCCTGGTAATATTAATAAATGTCAGTCATATTTACAGACTTGATTTACAGAGCTTTTATTTTGAAGGCACACAGAGGTGGAAGTGTTTTCCTGATCACTGGAAAGTTTGAGCATTGCATCTTTCACTGCGGAAGACTCATGACTTCACTCTTAACTGTGCATGGCTGTTAGCGCCCCCTGTTGGTGAGTGAGACACTTAATAGATGTTTACAATCTTAATTTCACCTAAATTAGCATTAGCTTCTTAGTAGCAAACATACAGAGCAGGTGATGTTGACCTAATGATGGCGCTAAAGATGAATTCAGAGTGTCACAAAGGTTATTAAAGTTCACCATAAACATCTGAACAACATGAAATATTAAAGTATGTTACAGAGATTTATGTTTGCTCTCAGTATAAGTCAGCACATATAAATATATAAATCTATATAAATCTAAACTGTATGTGTTTGATATCGTGGCAGAGCTTTATCCCGTGCATGCACACAGGCTGTGTTAATGTGTCAGTGATGCTGAGCTGCAGGATGACTCGGCCTCTCGCCTGCAGTGTTTCTCAGCTCATTTTCACACGCTAATGTGTGTGTGTGTGATCCAAACTCACAGAGTGTAAGTAAGTGATGATATGCATGGCCGACAATCCCTCCACACGCCCGCGGTCCTCCACCAAACACTGCCAGTCCCGCTCTTTGAAAATATGAAACGCTCTCAGAAACAAACGACTTGGGGGGGATTCCTCTGCAGAGGTATTAATGTGATGCGTTCAGATCGAGGAGGAAAAGCACCGCCGGCCCAGAGGAGGAGGATGGGGAGGGTTGTGTTTGTGAGGGGGACGTCTGACTGTTGGAGCTCACTGTGATCACTTTAATAATCACTCCGATATTAACGGATTATTCTGAGGAATCTGATTGAGCTTCAATCTGCAGCTCGTGATTCTTTTCAGAATTCAGTGGAAGATATTTCAGTGTCCTTCAGTCCTGCCTGTAAAATTCATACTGACTTACTAAGGACATTTCTCCTTCCCTTTATAAAATGTGTTGACATCAAATGGAACATCCTTCGTCCCAGAGGCTGAGTGACGTCCGAATAAAATCAGACGTTTCCCTACAAAATAAAGCACAGAGGATCTATTGGTTATTAAATGTAATCTGAGAGCGTTTCCGTTCCTCAATCAAACCCTGGTGCGGACCAAACATTTGTACAGAGAACAGGTCTCACTCCGCTCTCTTTTAGACTCTGGTGTGGATCGTTTATCCTCATGAAACATTTCATGAGATATTGTAGTTAGTTTACTGCGTGTGTGACTGTGACTGTGACAGTGTGTGTGTGACTGTGTGTGTGTGTGTGTGGTTTCATCCATCAACCTCTGAGTGGGCGACTTGTCTAATTGAATAGCGATTGACTCGGGTCAGCAGAGTCCTGCAGAGGGAAACAAAGACATCACATCCATCACAGTACGACCAGACCCCTCCAACACCATCAACAAATCCCATCAAATGACGACGCCACGTGACCCGCCACGTGACCAGCAGGTTTCACCGCCAAGTGACTAGCAGGTGTCACAGCCAAGTTCTTTTATGGTTTGTTGTGGGTCTCTGAGCTGCTGTGGTCCACAAAGAGGTACATTTCCAGTTTTTGTGGAGCTGAAGTTGACCTCTCTCTGCTTCGTTTCCTCTTTCCTCTCTCCTCTGCTTCGTTTCCTTTCCTTTCTCCTCTGCCTTGTTTCCTTTCCTCTCTCCTCTGCTTCGTTTCCTCGTCCCTCTCTCCTCTGCATCGTTTCCTTTCCTCAATCCTCTGCTTCGTTTCCTCGTCCTTCTCTCCTCTGCTTCGTTTCCTTTCCTCAATCTTCTGCTTCGTTTCCTCATTCTTCTCTCCTCTGCTTTGTTTCCTTTCCTCTCTCCTCTGCTTCGTTTCCTCATTCCTCTCTCCTCTGCTTCGTTTCTTCGTTCCTCTCTCCTCTGCTTCGTTTCCTTTCCTCTCTCCTCTGCTTCATTTCCTTGTCCCTCTCTCCTCTGCTTCGTTTCATTGTCCCTCTCTCCTCTGCTTCGTTTCCTTTCCTCTTTTCTCTGCTTGGCTTCCTCGTTCCTCTCTCCTCTGCTTCTTTTCCTCATTCCTCTCTCCTCTGCTTCGTTTCCTCATTCCTCTCTCATCTGCTTCTTTTCCTCGTTCCTCTCTCCTCTGCTTCGTTTCCTCGTTCCTCTCTCCTCTGCTTCATTTCGTTTCCTCGTCCCTCTCGTTTCCAGATTCTTCTCTCCTCTGCTTCATTTCCTTTCCTCTCTCCTCTGCTTCGTTTCCTCGTTCCTCTCTCCTGCTTTGTTTTCTTTCCTCTCTCCTCTGCTTCGTTTCCTCATTCCTCTCTCCTCTGCTTCGTTTCCTCGTCCCTCTCTCCTCTGCCTTGTTTCCTTTCCTCTCTCCTCTGCTTCGTTTCCTCGTTCCTCTCTCCTCTGCTTAGTTTCTTCGTTCCTTTCTCCTGTGCTTGGTTTCCTCGTTTCCTCTCTCCTCTGCTTCGTTTTCCTTGCCTCTCTCCTCTGCTTCGTTTCCAGATTCTTCTCTACTGTGCTTCTTATCCTCATTCCTCCCTCTGGTCCAAATATTCACAACCTATTTGTGCAGGAGTTTGTCTGCATGTTTTATTTATTAACTTAAATTACTCCATGTTGGTTCTCTAGGACTTCTATTCTTGTTGCCGTGGTAACAAACAGGTATCAGTAATGTTTGAGTTTTACTAGACTCAGACTGAAGTCTAAAACTCTGGGATGGTGACGACCTCCTTAGCGACATCATCAACATAAAAGAACAAATGATGAAAAGTAAGAAACGTCTTTAGGAAAGTTTATTATTTCTGATTCGTCTCCATCACTGTCGGCTACTATTGGTCCAAACATTCCGCGTTACGAGCAGCTGTTCCACATCATCATTACCTGAGGTCACGTGTTTATAAATAATGTTCAAAGACGGGTAAAGACCTGGGAGGCTCATTGAAAATGGACCAGTGGAATAGAGGCTGACGGTAGCTGCCTGTCTGCCTGTTGATTGGTCAGACCTCTTTGACCAATCAGAGGTGAGCTGGACCCTGTTCAGTGTGATGGTTTCACATCAGTTGTTTTGGGGATTTGATAGATTTATGACAGATGCTTCTTCTTCTTCTCTGGTCTGAAATAATCCCCCCCCCCCCATGTCACACACTTCCCTCCATATGAGCGTTACATCACTTCCTGTTGAGCTGAATTGATATATGATATGGGTCAGGATCCCTCTGGTCATGTGACCCTCAGAGCACACATCCCAGACTCTGATTGGTTGTGACCGGCGTCTTGTCTCATAATGACTGTAATGTGGATCTTAATGCGCGCTAACAACCTGCCAACACTGACTCCGCCCCCTCACATCATAGCTTCCTGATTTTAAAGTGACAGGACCTCAGAGCTGTTGACCCTCAGAGTGACTCGACTGATTCCAGGTCAGAGTCTGACCCCAGGGCTCCGAGTCGATCAGGATCCTCGGGTCTGATCTGAAAGCAGCTCCTCTCACACTCACAGCTCTTCTTCTTCTCTTCTTCTGAGCCACTCAAAGGTTGCTCCGCCACTGAAAATAATCCCTAACTTAGGTCGTCGTGACACCAGGTTTTTCAACTTGATAAGTGATAACTGATAAGATGGTGATGTTTTGAATATTTCCAGCCGTCTGTTCGAGGGCTACCAGAAGTGCTCCTATTGTCTCTTTTTCAATACCTGTTTGACCGGCAACTAAAATAGAAGTGTTAGACGCCAAACATTGGATCATTTCTACACTCTGTCGGTCTGTGTTTTGATCTATGACATGGAGATAAAGTTGTTTTTGGGCTGCATCAGATAATGATTTAGGTGTTTGGTTGTTTACTTGCAGGGGGGACTGAAGGCTGGCGGTGCTAGCAACGCTAACATTAGCCACACTTGTTTACCTGCAGAGTATGGACCGTCACAAATTGCCACACTTTAGCCTCGATTCTCTCCAGCTCTTCCCACTTTTCCAAATATGGTCACCTCCTTAGACAAAATGTTCTTAATGAAAATAGAACAGTTGTCTCCTCATAACGTCTTTTAATACAACCAAACAATGAACAAGACCTGTTTCATGTTGCCATTCATGAGAGCAACCCATCCGGGTACTTTGCCCAAACGATGCCGGCCCTGCCCCTTTCTGAGTGAAATCATTCCATCTGAATGAATGGCGGTTAATGGTCAAGTTGGGGTCTTTACCGATTTAAAGTCTTAAAAAATTAAAACCGTACTTTAAAACGGCAAGTATGAGCCTAAATCTGATGACCAGTGATGTAAACATTTAAAATATGACATTTCTGAACAGAGATCTGCATCATAACGGTATAAAATGAACCGTGTACGTGAGTGTCTGTTCAGTCTCTCTCCATCAAACTGCTCAAACGAGTCATCAGAGGAAACTGACTTTAAACACCTGATGAGTCATTATTAACCGTGTTACCCGAGAGGGATCTTTATTTTTAAATAATATTTATTTGTAATAGTTTCTAACAGTGTTCATCGCTGTAATGTTTATTTTAGAGAAAAGGGGACATAAACTCTGAGTTATCAGCTGATTTAGAAAACAATAACACATGTAAAGTCACCTGGATGATATTAAAACCTGTTGTATACGTGAGTGTAAATAATGATGAGTGGGGCGAGACGAGGTGTTATATTGAGCTAGCAAACTTTTAATTTTGACATTTATTTTTCAGTAAGAGGATTTAGTATAGTGTTCCTTCGTTTAGAGACATTTTCACCAACATATTTATGTGACGTGACAGTTGAAACGTTGTTAATACGTTAGTGAATGAATGTGTGAAGAATCTGTTAACACACTTCTCTTCTGTCACGGAGCGATCACTGCCTTAAAGCTAGCAGGAACATGACAGCGGTGCCACGATTTACCACTTTAATCCTCTCTAGTTTCAGTCCAAACACACAGAGCTCTTCTTTTACCCTCCGTTGTCCTTTGTAAATGAAAACCCGATAATAAATTGTGTTTTTAAAATAGTTTGAAGTACAAAAAGCTTCGCAATCGCGTTTAATCGCACGGCTACCAGTGTTTTCTAATCTACCGCCGATACATTCTCAGGGCTTGTTTTCACCCAAACGGGGGCGTGGTCACTCTGGCGAGCCGGAAGTGACATTCGACTGCTCTTATGAATTGTAGTGGCCTGTCAATCTCAGGTAGCTCCGCCCTAACTCCTCCCCCTCTGGTTCCTGTGACTCTGAATGGACTAAAATGAACATGGAGAAAGTAGAGACCATGAAGTCATTAAGAAAGTGTTTAGTGAGGGAATAAATGAACATTTTATCATAGAGCTGGGTGTAGATCAGGCTCGGCTCTGCAGCGCCCCCTGTGGTGACTCTACTGAAATGGTTGTTGACCTTGATGTTGAATGAGCCTCAGTGAGGTGAGGTCATCACACAGATTACAGTTGATTTATCAATAACATAATGCCCCCTCCTCTGGTTTTATAGCCTGCAGTCACAGATGTAATTAGTCAGATGGATTATTGAACGAAGGGGAAGGTTTGTGTGAGAGGAGCCGACTTCAGACTGATCCACACACACACACACGCACATTCACACGCACACACACGCCCCCCCCCCACACACACACACACACACACGCACACACAGGTAAACTGAACGCACACACACCGGATGCACACACAGACACGCACACATGCACACACGCACGCACACACACAGACATGCACACAAACACACACACAGACAAACTGAACACATACACGGACACACACACGCACACACTCAGACACTTGCACACACGCGTGCACACACACAAACACACACACACACACACACACACTGTCATAATCCGTTTTGAATGATCTTTGTTATAATTGTTGATTCTTTGATTTGAGACTCTTCAGGTTCAAACATCTTAAAGTCGAAATCTTTGAATGATATCATCTTAAACGCCTCTGTGATTTATTCAGTGTTTTGTGACCTGAGGCAACTCTCTGATCTGATAACAGCTGATGGAATGGACCCGTGTGTGTGTGTGTGTGTGTGTGTGTGTGTGTGTGTGTGTGTGGTGTGTGTGTGTGTGTGTGTGTGTGTGTGTGTGTGTGTGTGTGTGTGTGTGTGTGTGTGTGTGTGTGTGTGTGTGTGTGTGTGTGTGTGTGTGTGTGTGTGTGTGTGTGTGTGTGTGTGTGTGTGTGTGTGTGTGTGTGTGTGTGTGTGTGTGTGTGTGTGTGTGTGTGTGTGTGTGTGTGTGTGTGTGTGTATTGTGCCTCAGGTGATCAGAGCAGATTATCATAATGAGCCGTTTATCCGGCTCACATTAACACTGTGTGTAAATTAGACGTTTTATTGTGAAGGGGAGGAGGTGTTTTATTGTGAAAGTGTGTTAATTGTGTTAATGCTTCCTGACAGACTAAGACAGAAACCATCATGAAACCTGCTGCTTGGTGTTCAAACACCTGAAATATAAACGGTTACCTGCAGCCTCAAAGAACAAAAGGATTTATTTCTAAATCCCTCCGGTGCATAAAACTTTATTTAATCCCACGACTGTAAACGATACAGTCTGTTATTGAAATGATCCATCAAGAAGTACCAAAGCTTCGATGGACAGGTGAGCAGGAGAGGAACAAGAGTAAGACGATGAAGTGAAATCCTGCAGTTCCTCGAGTGTCCACTAGAGGCTGGCTGCAGAAGCACAGGAAGTCACATACACACCCATTCTAAAAAGCCTGTTTTTACAGCAGAGATTAACATGTTTACAGCCTGGTTCAATAAACCAAATAGGTCTGATTAGCTCATGTCTCGATCGACACACACTGTACGGGGGGTGAATGTTTTGATGACTCATCCGTTTTGATTTGATGAAGGAAGAAGAGTTATTCACAATAAGGCGTGTAGCTGACCTGATTGACAGGCGGGCGCGGTGTAACGGTTTGTCAGGAGGCTTAAAACCATCCTGATCTGGTTCAGACCCAGTTGAGGTTTTGGTTCTGTGGTTTCAGATTAAATCATGGACATGATGTCTCTCTGCTGATCTGATGATGCGTTCACTGACTCTCCTGCTGCTGGTTTTTCAGACTGCTGCCCAAACACAAACTAAACCGCAGACCCACAGAGCTATCTCATGTTGATGACACCGTCACAGAGCAGGACGAGCAGCAGCCTCCACGGTAATGTAAACTGTTAAGACTCTGAAACTTTAACAGGAATAAAAGAAAGACTCATTAATGACGTCTTGTTGTTGGGTCTCTGGTTCTCAGGTTAGATCAGGAGGATCCACATGAGTCCAGATCAGAGCACAGACCCCAGCCAGAGGAGGACCAGGTGAGACCTCTGCACATCGTGTGGCCCCACAGGTGGTGAGTTAACTTTATTCATCATACCACGACTTTAACAACGATCTGTTTATCTTAATAATCGACAGAATCCAAAAGTACCAATGCTTTATAAAACTCCAGATCAGTTAGAGAGAGGGAGAGAGAGAGAGAGAGAGGGAGACTCTCTAACTATCTCTCTCTCCCTCTCCCTCCCCCTCTCTCTCTATCTCTCCCTCTCCCTCTCTCACCTCGTCAGTTGTATCGGTGACAGCAGCAGCCGGCCTGTAATCTGCTCAAACTGACAAAAACTCTGCAGGATTATGTTCAGTGATGTTTTATTCTGTGAGGAGGATTTCTGTTAATCTCTGATTGAAGCTCGTCTGTTTGTTTAATCTGTGTGTGGCCCCGATCCTCAGATTACAGCTCCGTCTTATTGCTGCTGGGGGGGGGGGGGGGGGTGGTAACAGCTGTTTCAGGTGAAGAAGCTGCAGCTTCGATTGGGGGGGGTTAACAGCTGTTTCAGGTGAAGAAGCTGCAGCACCGATGGGGGGGGGATGTAAACCTGATCAAACTGTTCTTACTGAGGTCATGAGGTCAAAACAACGAGCTGTGTGTAACAGAATGTTATTAAAGGTCTTCTCAGCTTCACATGAAGAAGAATATTCAATGACATCATTGCTGCTTTCCACTGAGCATGCTCAGTAACACACAATGCAGCTGCTGAAAAATTTGTAAACAAGGACAACACACACACAGCTGTTAGACAACACACACACACACACACACACACACACACATACAGGTTAGACAATCCACACACACGTCATCCTCGTCTTGTGTTCATATCTGAGGTTAAACCAGAATCTGTTGCTGGAGCACCGAATCCCTAGTGGTTATGTCACACGCTCCATGTACAGAGGCTGTAGTCCTCATCGCAGCAGCTCTGGGTTTGAATCCGGCCTTGGCCCTTTTGCTGCACGTCATCCTCCGAACATTTCATGTCTCTCTTCAGCTGTCCGATCCAATAAAGGCAAAAAGGTCCAAAAACAACTTCAGGAAAACAACAACAAATCCGTTCCTGATTATGGAGTCTGTTGGGGCCCAAAGCAGAAATTCCCCTTAGGGAGGTTTCCCTAAGGCCTTGCCTGATTGACCTCGCTGTTGACCAACAGTGTGTGTGTGTGTGTGTGTGTGTGTGTGTGTGTGTAGGGAGCATGATAAACACCCTGAGCTGTTCTTCTCTACTCTGATCAAACTGAAGGAGAGAAAATTGAACTTCCAGCTGTCAGTGCTCGGAGAGACCTTCACTGACGTACCAGGTACACACACAAACACACTGACACACACACACACACACAAACACACTGACACACACACACACACACACAGACACACCTCTCCTGAACGCAGAGTTGACCGCGTGTGTGTGTGTTTGTGTGTGTGTGTGTGATGAACACACTCTGAGATATTGAAATGTAAAGTTTCACTGCGGCACAAACAGCTGACCGTAAATCCAGCTTCATAAACTCTGCTGAGTTTTATGAGCGCAGGAAGGCAATCCCATTAGGACAGTTTTAATGTCTTTGATTTTGTTAATAGGGTCGGAGTATCGATCCAGTTCACCTGTTTGTCTTTCTGCTCGTGTGTCGTAAACGTCCACATTCATAAACATGGGGCTGATTTAAAAACCTCTTTTTCCCTCGTTTTCTTTCTTTCATCGTCTGCAGACACAAACTCACATTTCATCCTTTTTATGATCAGCTCATAACTTTAGCTCTAATCTCATTTGTCTCCTTCTTTACTTAGTTAGAAAAGTTCTCATGTCAGTCTGCCGTCTCTTTCTTTCTCATTCATTAAAGCAGAAACAGTTCTTCACTTTATTAAAGCACGTAAAGCTGTCAAATGATTCTTTACTCCTGATTAATCCAAAAGAGTTAGGCTTTTATTTTGAAATGTTTGTGCTGTCTTAAGCTGAGAGTACTTTACTTCCTGTGTGCTTTTATTTTGAAATAAAGTAAGGCCCTTCTGGTAGAGTGAAGGTTAAGCCCAGAAACATGAAGTGGTTAGGGATCCCAAACTCGCTCAAAGGAGCGGTAACAAAGGTAAATGAACTTGAGCTTTTCTAGTCTTCCGACTACTCAAAACGCTTTTACACCACCTGTCACACCCACCATGCATACTCTTTCAACACTGATGGTAATGATCGCTATATAGTATCATCAGAAGTAACTAATTCCATTCATACACCGCCACTGAAGCAGCAGGAGCAATTCAGGGTTAAGTGTCTTGCCCAAGGACACATCGGACATGTTGCTCAGCAGGGGATCGAACCCTCAACCTTCCGGTTGAGAGGCGACAACTCTACCAACTAAGCCACTGCCGCCCTGTGTGATGTCATAAGGTGGACTCGTCAGCTGAGCTGTCTGAGAGTTTGTGAAAGTGAAACATTCAAAGATGCAGCAGTGTGAAATGTGTCTCGTGTCTGCAGAGATCTTCTGTGAGGCGAGGCGGCAGCTGGACGCTCACATCCTGAACTGGGGTTACCTGTCAGGTAAAGACGAGTACCTGAGGGTTCTGTGTGAGGCCGACGTGGTCGTCTCCACCGCCAAACACGAGTTCTTCGGAGTCGCCATGTGAGTTAATACACAAAAACACAGTCATCTCTAACACACACAAACATGTGACCTTCACTCTGCTGAGTACGGAGGCCCTGAAGGGACATGCAGCTGTCCTTTTTGTTTCCCTCACTCTGATCTCAACTTTCTTATCTCGTTATCTCACCGTCGTTTCCTGATTGATTCTTCACAGAACACATGAACTCCATTAAGGGAATAATAAAATGTATGAATGTTTGTCCGCTAACGGCTTCCATACCACAGAGGAAGATAATCATGACGTAAACTTTAAGGGAGCTACTAGTGTGTGTGTGTGTGTGTGTGTGTGTGTGTGTGTGTGTGTGTGTGTGTGTGTGTGTGTGTGTGTGTGTGTGTGTGTGTGTGTGTGTGTGTGTGTGTGTGTGTGTGTGTGTGTGTGTGTGTGTGTGTGTGTGTGTGTGTGTGTGTGTGTGTGTGTGTGTGTGTGTGTGTGTGTGTGTGTGTGTGTGTGTGTGTGTGTGTGTGTGTGTGTGTGTGTGTGTGTGTGTGTGTGTGTGTGTGTGTGTGTGTGTGTGTGTGTGTGTGTGTGTGTGTGTGTGTAGTGAACTCAGCGATGCCTCAGAGTGAAGACACTTTAAGATCAGGTGTTTCATCACATCAAGGTGTCCTCTCAGAGACCTGCCACACACCTGCAGGTGTGTGTGTGTGTGTGTGTGTGTGTGTGTGCGCGCGCGCTCTCAGATCTCAGTCAGGTGGATGTGACCTGCAGGCTCAACATCAACAGCCAATCAGACGCTGGGCTCTGAAGCTTAGCCAATCAAACGTGTATGCGAGCCTGCAGTCCTGACGTCTGATCTTGTTTCAAGTCTGAGCTCCGTTTGAAGCATGTTTTTATTTATTTATTTATAACTGAGTCAAACCGGTCACGACGACAGTCCTGAGACAGCTCGCACACACACAGGAGACACCTGTTATCACCTGTAATCACCTATTATCACCTGTAATCACCTATTACAGGGCTCCAGACTAACTTTTTGCACTGGTGCACCAGCACAAAATTTTGGTGCACCCAAATTTTTCATTGCATCACCTTTAACACCATAAGGTCATCTTTTTATCACTCTCCATAACGTTCATATAATGTGAATGATTTTTAAACAAGAATAAGGTGTAGAGCAGGGGTGTCAAAGTCCTATTGGTGTTGGGGGCCGGATTTGTTCAAATGAGACCTCAAGTGGGCCGGACTAATTTTGCAGACGTCACTATAACTCAACACATGGATATATAGGCTAATGTATGATTTAAAAAAAAAAAAAGACAAAAATGTAAAAGTGCATTAAGAAGAGGGGTTAACTCTGTCATTGCAAACTGCATGTTGGCACATGGAAATATTTAAATGTACCACATTACAGAAGAAAACATCAATAATTATGTTTTGTTTGAGATTATTATATTATATTTAAATATTGTTGTTCAAGGTTATAGAAACTTTGTCACAGGTTATTCTACCTGCCCTGGGATCAGTGCATTACTAGAGAGAGAGAGAGAGAGACTTTAGATGTGTGTGTGTCAGGCCACAGCACAGTTTACACTCGTTAAGGTTCATTACAGATAAAAACCTGCTCACATGAATAAGTTGTCACAAACACACAGAGTGTCTTTAATGCAAACAGTCATCTTCAGGTATTTTAGTATTAGGCATTATAAAATGATAAAATGTTTCCAAGCCAACAGACTTGAATTGATCCTTCAGCGTTGATCACTGCAGTCTGATCAGCTCTGTGTGGAGTTCACCTTCTTCAACTAAGTTAATTCAGTTCCGCAATATCGTAATCTAACTCTGTCACTGACTTTTTATTTGCCTTGAATCTGTGCCATCTCCGTGCGCAATTCGAGGAAGCATTTTAGCGCTGCTCCACGGTTAAACCAGCGGACCTCTGTATGATCGGGCAGCCTGTGCAAGATATCGTTTTTGGATAAGAATGAAATGTTCTGTAATTAAAATCAGATATTATTAATTTTACTGTTTTTACAATAACCAGAGGTAAAATACGTCTATCATCAGGCTCAACGCTGGTGTCTGCAACCTACACTTAGTCTGGATGTGAGGGCCGAGGGCTCCGTGTCTTGGCTGGGTGGACTCTCAGTAGTGGGGATGGATGGAATGACAGTAGTAGGGCTGGTTGTAACAGTAGGCTTAGTTTTCTTAATGAAAAAACTTTCAATGTTTCTACCTCTCTTCATTTACCCTTGTTTTGTCGCGTTTATTTTCTTTTTCCGTTTCAGTTAGGCTACTCTGGCACTCAGGTCGCTCACAATTTTTAAACACACACAACTTAGAGCAGTGAACAGGACCACAGCCAATCAGAGGCAAAGACCCGTCCGAGCTCTGTCTCTTATTGGTTTAGACCACGATATGATCCTACCATGAGTGTGAGTTTGGTCACAGGAGAACTCAGGAGAGAGATGATGTGCTTGCGAAAATAAATCTATGTTTTCACCCGGGCAGCGTCAGGTGCACCAGTGCGACCTAGAAAAAATGTTAGTCGCACTGTGCGACCAAATTGGCATCGCACTCTGGAGCCCTGTGTTATCACCTATAATCACCTGTAATCACCTGCAGGATACCCCCGAGGATGGACTTGTAGCAGCGGAGGTGAAGATGAATAATGTTAAAAGAATTATTAACATTTATTGGACAGGATAGTCAACCAACATCCAACCGATACAGTAAAATTACATAACACAATCAGTCAAATCCTAAAGAGCTGTGCCTCCATCATCTTACCAGGGCTTTCCACAAGATCTGAAGTAGCCCGCTCGGGGGTCCGGGGGCATGTCATGGGCATTATGAGGGGCACTATTCCCTCAAACGAATCTGAAATGTTTCATAAGGTAATACGTCTGCCTACTCGATTGTAAACATGTAGCATAGTGAATTATTGTAAAGGACAATCAGGCTTCTTTTCTTTTGAACCAGTGTTTGACCCCCTCAGCATGCAGGGGGTTCACTTAGCAGAGTATGAGACTTCCTCAGACCCCCTCTGTACTCCTCTGACCTAACACTTATCTAATGTGAAATGTTCTGGCGTACGGGAGATTAACGTTAAAAATGACATCAGAGCTCCATGGCACAGTGAAAGTCCTAAGAGATAAAGACTTCTGGTAGGTATGAAGTTCCATTGTATTAGCTTCATGGTGCTGGAGGGGCCGGTGCATCCACTCTCTCTCAATGTGACCACGTGAAATGAATAGTTGCTCACTCGCAGGAGCCGTGTTTGAGGGGGCGGGACTGAAACAGACGGATAGGCACGTCAAAAAGTCAGCAGCAGTGGCCGCCGCTAGATGCATATAGGGAAAACACTGACCTGTAATCACTTTGTTATCACCTGTAATCACTTTGTTATCACCTGTAATCACCTGCTCGCACTGGGTTAGGGTGCAGAGCAGTGCAAGAAGGAGCACACACGCACAAATCCTCTGTGCCAGTTGCTAGGTGACTGAAATTATGGTCCTGAATATATCTCCTGTTTGGATATACAGTTTGTTTATGTGTCAAAATTGGGTAGATTTTTTCGAAATTTAGAAAATGTGTAAATGTGTAGAAAGCTCTGACCTTTCTTCTGCTGAGGACGAGATGACCGGCAGCAGAGAAGAAGAAGAGCATGTAGATTCATGGAATCCTGTGGGAGAGTTTCGGCTCGTCATTTCTGCTGCTGTTTGAAACACACCTGGTACGCCCAAACTGTCGGACACTCTCCTGGTAGGTCTGTAAACTGCGCCTGAGTTGAAATTCTCAGGCAGGCAGGCAGCTGCTACAGTGACGTCCATGTTGAAACTAACAGCAGGCAGCTGTTCACTGACCCCATGCTGAAGTTTACAGCAGGCGGGCAGCTGGTCACTGACTTCCATGTTGAAGCTAACAGCAGGCGGGCAGCTGCTCACTGACGTCCATGTTGAAGCTAACAGCAGGCGGGCAGCTGTTCACTGACGTCCATGTTGAAGCTAACAGCAGGCGGGCAGCTGCTCACTGACGTCCATGTTGAAGCTTACAACAGGCGGGTAGCTGCTCACTGACGTCCATGTTGAAGCTAACAGCAGGCGGGCAGCTGCTCACTGACGTCCATGTTGAAGCTTACAGCAGGCGGGCAGCTGCTCACTGACGTCCATGTTGAAGCTTACAGCAGGCGGGCAGCTTCTCACTGACGTCCATGTTGAAGCTAACAGCAGGCGGGCAGCTGCTCACTGACGTCCATGTTGAAGCTTACAGCAGGCGGGCAGCTGCTCACTGACGTCCATGTTGAAGCTAACAGCAGGCGGGCAGCTGCTCACTGACGTCTATGTTGAAGCTAACAGCAGGCGGGCAGCTGCTCACTGACGTCCATGTTGAAGCTAACAGCAGGCGGGCAGCTGCTCACTGACGTTTTTTTGATGATAATGAATGTGTGAGTGTAATCAGTGTAATGAGTGCAGACGCACACTGTGATAATGAAGTTATGAGCTAATTATGGCACACAGAACAGGAAGTGAAGTCCCTGAGGGGGGAAATGATGTTTGTGTTTGTCTTTGATCCAATCTCAGGAGGGACAAAGACCCTCGCACCCCCCACGGCGCTTTGCTCAAACGGTGCTCTGCAGCGTTCAAACAAACACACTGGGAAGTTTTACAGATGGGTTAATATTTGCATGGTGTTCTGTGAGAGCTCACGTCAGCCGGAGAAAACGTTACAATATGACTTCAGTTCTTCTAATATGTGCTCCACCGATCTACATCCTGTGGAGAACGAGCGGCGCTTCGTCGTGTTTTTTTCGCCTGTTTTCTAATTAAACTGTTTTCTTTATAAAAACAAGATTTGCTTTTCAAAGTGGTGTTGTAGTTATTGAAGAGGGGGGTCGTCTTATAATCAGAACAATAGAACAAACAGTCTTTGGTCCCTGAGTCGAGCGTGCTGGTGTCAGCTGAGAGCTTCATCCTTGTTAGTGGAGATAATGTGATTAATGAAGATGAAGAGCAGACGCCTGCAGTCAGCGTGAAGTCACCCACTGCAACATTAATCCTCTCTGATATGAACCCCGACAGTCACAGCAGAGAGAGACAGACTGACATCCATGATCAATAATGCACATTGGAACCCCCATCAGAACCCCAAAACAGAAACATTATCAGAACCTCGAACAGAAACCTTATCAGAACCCCCATCAGAACCCCCACCAGAACCCCAAACAGAACCCTTATCAGGACCTTCATCAGAACCCCAAACAAAAGCCTTATCAGAACCCCAAACAGAAACCCCATCAGAACCCCAAAACAGAAACCTTATCAGAACCTTCATCAGAAACCCAAACAGAAACCTTATCAGAACCCCAAACAGAAACCTCATCAGAACCCCAAACAGAAACCTTATTAGAACCTTCATCAGAACCCCAAAACAGAAACATTATCAGAACCTCGAACAGAAACCTCATCAGGACCACAAACAGAACCCTTATCAGAACCTTCATCAGAACCCCAAACAGAAACCTTATCAGGACCTTCATCAGATGATGTGCTGTGTTAGTCAGAGAGCCCGGCTAGCTGTTTCCAGATGTTGTTGCTAAGCTAGCTGTTGTTTTGAACACACAGCATCTCCTCTGACTGATCTTCTGGAGGACGTTTGTCGTGTCAGTGTTTCCTGCTGCGTGTTCTCACATGTTTTAACATGTTTCAGGTTGGAGGCGGTTCACTGCGGCTGTTACCCTCTGTGTCCGAAGGCTCTGGTGTATCCTGAAATATTTCCAGGTAATGAAAACATGATGTAATCTTGAAATGTGCAAGATTAGACGACTAAGTCAGAGGTCGTCACCCTCGCTAGCCTGTACCAGAATTGCCAATCAGTTAAACTGGTTATCAATATTTTTATTGATCTAGGCCCACAGTGCCTAAATGCTGTGTCTAAACTGTAACGCAGCCTCCCACCTCTAGCTGGGGCTGTAGCGCTGGTTATGGGCCTTCTCTCCTCGTTCTACTTCCTGGATGTAAGCCAGCACCATGGACAGATAGCATGTGGTAGGTTTGTCAGTGTTAAGATCTTGATAAAGTAGATAAAGTAGTTTGTAGGCTGTCAGGTTAAACCAGGAAATGGAAAGGAGGGATGAGTGACCATGTTCAGCTCAGACGTGTGGACGTTAATCTGGGGGAGGACTGAAGGCTGCAGGTGTTAACTCTGCTAACACTATGTGGAATAGGTTGTGCTCAGTTGTATCTGTTTTCTGAGTTTTAACTTTAGTCTGCAGTTAGATTTGAGTTTAGTCGACTTTGAAAGTAGTCTCCAGTAACATCGCTAATTAAGCTGACTCCTGATGCGTCATGTGTGGAGTTTAAGTCTCTTCTTCTCTGCTCTGATTTGCAGCGGAGTACCTGTACTCCACACCTGAGCAGCTCTGTAAACGTCTGCAAGGACTCTGCAGGAGGCCGGACGTCGCCCGCAGACACGTTGTCAAGGTAACCAACCAGCAAAAACCAGAGCCGTTTGAGTCGGAGTAGCAGAGATCCATATCTGCTGACTTTCAGTCTAAAAACACTACATTACCCATAATGCACCTGCACAGAGCCTTTACTTACCTGTCTAATCTAGGCCGTAGGATACCGTAGTCCTGTACCTACTCAGAGGTCTACCTGCGTTTCCTGACCTGCACCTCCTTTACGACGGTAAACAAGCAGAGTGCAGCCCTTTGATTGGTCCGCCAGGTAGCATTGCATTTTCTGCATTTACAACATTTCCGGTACCATATTTAATATTCTGCAGAGAGTGGCGGAAGTAGAAGATGGAGATTTAACTGGCATATAAATCCCACTGCCAACTAGTGTTTGTGTGCAGTACTGCAGAGCTTCGCAAACCTCAACACACACATATGTAGTAGAGCTCACAATGCCGTGGATTCAACTCAGAAGTAAAAATCAGACTTCAGAACAGTGAAAGGTTCGGTCCAGTTCGCTGTATGCCAGCGTTAAACCAATCATCAGGTAGATGAAGTCGTGTACTGCTCCTTTAATCCTGAAATAAAACAAGTCTGTGTGACGTTCTTCTCTTTAGGTGGACACCTCCGCCTTCTCCTGGTCTGCTCTCAAGGAGCGATATGACACTCTGCTGGCAGCTGAGGGTCCCTGAATGCACCATGGCAGCTCTGACAGATCAGGGTCCCTGAACACACCATTGACACTCTCTCAGCTGAGGGTCCCTGAACACACCACCTCTACTCTCACAGCTCAGAGTCCCTGAACACACCAAGGCCACTCTCACAGCTCAGGGTCCCTGAACACACCACCTCTACTCTCACAGCTGAGGGTCCCTGAACACACCACTTCTGCTCTCACAGCTCAGCGACTGCTACACTCAACTAGCTCGGCTGGTTCTGAGGGAGTCGCGCAGCGTCTGCCAGGTCATGGTCAGAAAGCGACGCTGACTCTCAGGTAGCCCGAGCTCGAAATGAAAGCAGGCAGGAGGACTGGAGACGCCGAGTCTGGACCTGTAAACGTCACGGTCCTCTCAGGCTGGAGGAGAACTCTGTTTTATGTGTGTGGTTTGGGAGGAGGCGGAGGGGGTATAATAGCTTTCATGTTTCCACAGGCTGGCGAGGCGGTGCCACTTCTTGTATCCAGCTGAATCAATTTTTTTCTTTTGCGCTCTGAGTCGGTCGCTCACCACAGAGACAGCGTCAGCCAGCTCGCCGTCTGAGTCGGCTCCACCTGAGCTGCCAGGTCTCAGAGCAGAAACCAGTCTGAAGTGGATCTGCAGACCCCTGAGACCACATCAGGGTCTGAGCGATCTGAAACACAAAACTCATTACCCAACATCAGAAACCGAATATACGACTAAATGTGAGACCTTAAACTAAGAGGTCAAGAAAGGTCACTGTAGTTTTACTAACAGCTGATGAGGGGAAGATAAATAAAAACATTTAAAAAAGAATTCTAGAATCAACAGGAAGTGAAGGAAGGCGAGTAACGGCGTGCTCCTGTTCACTGTTAAACATCCTGCAGACGTGAGGTGGACGACTGACTCCCGTACAGACAGACTTACAGGAGTCCAGGTTCTGAAAACAAAACATTTCAGGTGAGTCACCTGAAGGTCACCTCATGCTCCTGATGATATCACTGCTGCTGGGGTCACGACCTGATGACATCATGAACCATGTGAACACCTCCACACTAATAAAGTTTATACAGCAGAGTTTACGCTTTTCATTGGCCTGTTAATACAAGTGTGTGTTTGTGTACACTCTCTCTCCTCTCTCTCCCTCTCTCCCCCTCTCTCCCTCTCTCTCTCTCTCTGCCTCCCGCTCGCTCGCTCTCTCTCTCTCCCCATCTCTCTCTGCCTCCTGCTCTCTCTCTCTCCCCCCCTCTCTCTCCCCCTCTCTCCCTCTCTCTCTCTCCCCCCTCTCTCTGCCTCCCGCTCTCTCTCTCTCTCTCTCCCTCTCTCCCTCCCTTTCTCTCTCTCTCTCTCTCCCCCTCCCCCTCTCTCTCTCCTGTGGGGAGGTTGAGTTAACCCCTCGGTCTCTGCAGTCAGTTTGAATCTGTCACTTGAACATCGTTTTGTGCGGCTGCCAAACCTCAGATGTCTGATTTCAGGAATAATAAAAAAAGAGAAACGACTTCTCCATAATTACAGAGCGTTATCTCAGCCCGAGAAGAAAAGAGAGGGAGACATGCTGCAGACTTTTAATAGACCTAATGAGACGATCACAGAGTTTCAGAAAGATTCCAACCTGATGTTCAAGTCGGCACGAAAAAATCATCACGTTATAATGAACAGTTTCAGACTGACACAGTTAAAAGACCAATCAGTGAGATGTGTAGAGACTGAAATGATAAAGTGACCTTACTATAAGATCAGACATTAAGGAAACATGCTATGTTGAAGTGCTGGCTTCTCTGACAACAATGCAGCAGCCAGTATGTCCTCCTAACTTTAGATTCTGGTCCTGAATGCTCTGGATTTGTTTGGACCAAAGAAGGTAGGCGGTTTTCAGGCACCCCCACACGGCTGTTTTGGACGCCCCTCGGTTTGCCAGTTATGAGAGCAGTTATCAGGTCAAACCAACAGGTGTTGCAGCGAGCTTCCTCTGTGACGGCGTTCTCAAAGTTCTCAAAGGAGACGAGAAGGTTTGAAATAAAGTTGGAACAGGAAGAGAAACAGAAGAACATCAGGTCTCTCTTCCTGTTCCAACTTTATTTCAAACCTTCTCGTCTCCTGTTTCCTTCTGGCCGAGCTGCTCCGGCTTCAAACCCCGCCTCCTCACCACAGAGGAGCAGCGTTCAGGGCATTCAGGATTTGAGCTGTGGACTCAGGCAGTGCTCAGAAACCACAGGGATTCTGACAGGGAGCGCAGAAGCGTCCTGGAGGACCTGTGTTTCTCTCTGTTGAGAACAATGTGGGCGTGTTCCTACGTCCTCGACCACGGAAGGGGGGAGGTGCAGATCAAAATGTATCCCGACTCCTCCGAGTTTCTTACGTTACAATCTCTGTTAGCCCCGCCCCTCTCTCTGATTGGACCATAAATGACTAAGTGAACATCCTGCTGTGATGGAGACAACAGAGACTCATTAGGAGAATGAAGCATTATCATAGAGTTCTATGGAGTCGCCCCCTGCCGGATATTTATAGTTGTTATATAAATCATATTTAATGTGTTTGTTTATGTGTACAGCGTAAACAACATGAAGTATTTATAAACATTACAGTCAGCTGTTTTAAAGAAAACAATCAATAAAGTTATTGAATTAATCTGAAGGATCGTTATCTCGTTAGAGCTTCAGGTTAACAAGATCAATCACAGCTGATCCTCCTGACAGGACACACACACACACACACACACACACACACACACACACACACACACACACACACACACACACACACACTGAGACACACACACACACACACACACACACACAGTCACACACACACAGTCACACACTGAGACACACACAGTCACACACTGAGACACACACGGATCATTTTCTTCGGCCGTCTTCTCGCCTCACGCTCTCGATCACAGCGTCTGCAGAGCTACAAACAGGAAGTAGAGGCTCTCCAGGTGTATTCAGCACACGGCTCAGCTCAGTGTTTCATCTGCAGGAACCATGTGAACCCTTCAGGACGCTGTGAACTCAGCGACGTGGTCCCTGAAGGAGTTCTGGCCTTCTCGGTTTATTCAGTCAAACACTTTGAGTTATTGTAGCAGTTTATCGTGTTTCATGTTAGAATCTATTCTCATCACTTGTTAAACTGATCTTCATATCAATAAAGTTTCAGAATCAGCTGATCATTAACGAGCTGGGTTCCATAAGAGTGACGAGAATTTTTCTTTCTATGAAACTTTAGACCTCCTTCATGATTCCTCGAGTTTCTGAGACACGTTATAATATCTAAGTCAATAAAATAAACTGATTACCAGAACATCACTGAACACTAAAGAAGTTTGAGAAACAGGAAACCTACAGACACTAACAGCTAAGAGAAAAGCTGAAGACAGATACCTGACCCTAACCCCCCAGAGTCCTGCTCCGGGTCTGAACCGCCTGATGACAGACCCAGACCGGGTTCACTAACACTGTCCTTAGCTTCAGAGTCACTGAATGAGATCTCATCTAGAAAAGGGTTTTCCGTGCTAATTAATTAGCTTTAGCATGAGTGCTAATTAATTAGCATGTGATTCTCCTGAACGCAGCCTGAAAAGAAATGTGAGCTGGACCATGATGATGCTGAACCCCCCATAGGCTCCTAATAACTGGGTCAGATCCTGGAGTCCTTCAGGACCGAGGGACAGATAATGGAGGAGGAGGAGGAGGGGAGGAGAGGAGGGGGAGCTGTTTAATAACGTTAGCATAGCACAGGAACATTAGCATGCATCTTTTTAGCATTTTAAGAGCGTTAGCTTTAACCGACATGTTTGTAAACCAATAAATGATGAGTATGAATAATCAACGTGTTAGCACGCTTCTCTCTGTTCAACCTCTACACTGATGATGTCACCACTGATGTTACTGCTGGCTGAATGTGACCTTTGACCTGCAGCTCTCACTGATACCTTGAGACCGGAGGTAGGAGACAGCTTCTTCCCTCTGCTGTGATGAGCTCGCTGTTAGTTTGTCCCCTCTCAGCCACCGTCCTGAGGCCGTGTGATCAGACTCCCCTCTCGTCCTGTCAGAGGGCGCTGGAACGTGGCCTGAGCGTGACGCCTAATATTAAATCCATTATGTGTTTAATCAGTTCTTCTCGGAGCGCGCTCAGATTAATCATGTGTGCCCGCTCAGGACAAATTAACAGCGAGTTTTCGTGCTAATTTTAGCGTTAATCCGGGTGTTGATTGACAGCGTGGTCAATAACTGCTGTGGAGCGGCGTGCGTGCCCGTGGGATTATTTCAGATTACGTGGTAATTCCTCTTTAATCGTCTGCTTGAAGATGAAGTGTGAAAGTGTCTGATGAGATCCTGATCGTGTGCTCAAAAAGTTTCCTGTGAACTGATCATCACTTCATCTCGGATTATCTCGCCGCACAATCACAGCGAGGAAGCAGGTGTTACACAAAGACGCTCCAATGAGAGAGAAGACGGCGAGGTCGAGTGAGGAGGCGATCAGATGGGACGCCGCACTCTCATTCTAAATGTAATAACGCCTAAAGCTGCGAGCACGATGAATCTTTGTTCTCATCACGGAGACGAGAGAAGAAGGTCGACTCAGCTCGCCACCGCACGATGTGTTCATCAAGTTTCTCCAAATGTAACGAGATCACCGAGCGAAAGATTTCAATCATCTCCACACACACACACACACACACACAGACACACACACACACACACACAGACACACACACACACACAGACACACACACACACAGACACACACACATACAGAGACACACAGACACACAGACACATACAGACACACAGAGACACACACACATACACACACACAGACAAACACAGAGACACACATACACACACATACACATACACACACACAGACACACACACACATACACACACAGACAAACACAGAGACACACACAAACACACACACATAAAGACACACACACACTTTAAGGTGTCCTGCAGATGTTTCTGTGACTTCCTGTTGTTGACCCTCTGGGACTTTCCGACAGACGGTCACAAACCAAACTTCCCTTTTCTGAAAAAGATTGAAATCATGAGGTATTCATGTTCAAAGTAAATCACAGAAACAGTCCACAATGACCCCCCCTTCTTCTTCTTCAGCAGCAGAAAGAGGCAGCGTGCTGCCGGCTTCAGAGGCGGCTGCTTCAAGGTCTCATTGGGACAGAGACTTCAGCGAGTCGTCTCTCCTTCATCATTAATGACTCAAGTCGACTCACTGCTCGTCGCTACGACAAACAATCTGAAAAACACAACAAGCCGAGAAACGACCACAACGACCACAACGTGATGAAACCGCCAGAGGGCTGAAAATAATGAGTCCACCACAACGATTAGAGGAAACCCGCAACAACTGGTCTCTGACACGCCTCGGTCCCTGAACACAACACGCCACAGTCCCAGCCGAGTCCTTCCTCCAGCAGGTCCTGACCACCTGTCACAGGGTCAAAGGTCAGATCACTCTGAGGACAAAAACAGATCAAACAGGGAGTAAAGAAACTGACCTGAGGTCTGCATTAGTTCCACCGCAGAGACAACTTATTAAGAACATTATTATTAATGATCAAAACGACTTTTTATTTTTACTCATTAATTATTATTATTATAAAGAAGAGACTCTTAGGGCCAGATTTACTAAAGGTTTGCGTGTCTTAAAACGTGTGCAAACTTGATACCACCAGCAAAAAAAGTGCTATCTGATCTACTAACGGCGCGCAGTGAGGATTTCGTCTTTCAAATGAGCAAAGCAACACGCAATGTCCATTTAGTTTGCCTTAATGAATATGCAATATGAGGCGTTTCTGCCCTAACGTGCAAAATACTGGGAGGAGAAAATGCAAACAAGTTAAGTTAGTACACGCATTGAGATTTACCAAACCTGGCAAAAATTGCGGTGATTGTGACTATGTCTGTATTTAACACCTTTGAAAGGAACGTGCTAACCCAGGAGACCAGCGTTACGCACAACAGGCTGCTGTTATTGTAGTTAGGAGGAGACATAGGCACAACAAAAGAAGGCATAAAGATCGCGTTTTTCCCCACAAGTGTTTACATGTTTCAAATGACAGAAAAATAAATGGCATGCATTTATTTTTTTATTTGATTCAATATTCTAATTGTTAAGGAAGAGAAACACCATGATTAAACTACAGGCTTGTTGCCATAGCCTACAGCCAAAGAAAACATGAACATTCACAGCCTCTGAATTCTATAGAATTTCAACATTGACATTTATTTCTTCCTATTTCCCTCTTTTCGCCAACATTACATTTTAAACTGGGGATTTCCTTTTTCTCTGGTCGCGCGTCTCTCGCCCCATCTGGTGCGCTCCTCTCCATAATGCGCTCGTCACCTCCCTCTAAAGCCCGCTGCTGCTACTCTGTAGGATTGGATTGGGGGACCTCACCACTGTTTGTACCCCCGTCTTCGATACCTCTTTCCAGGGCATTTATGTCCGATCAGACACAGCGCTGGCCAGCTGTCTGGTGCGCAACAATGGCGAGTGTAGAGCGCCCGTGCCACAGAGGACACAGTGTGTACCTCCTGCGCAATGTATGACACTTCATTCTTAAGATTAAGGGAAGAAAAGAGAGGCCCTGTCTAATGCCGATGTTTTCTTATAACCACATTTATATACATATATGAAAAAGTTTGCACGTTTGGTTGGTGGACGTTTTGCGGGTGATCTACTAAGAAAATTTGCGTGAATGACACCAGGTGCAAACCTTGAGGAGGCGTTACTATTTAAGTTAGGCTTTTGCGTGTTCTACTGGTTTACGTCATGGATAGTTTGGACAGAAAGCAGGATGACTGCAAGCGCAAAAGATGTATTAGTGAGAAAGGCAAATAAACGCACAATACTTTTGAGTTATAGGATATAAATCTATATATATATATACAGCCTAACTTAAATAGTAACGCCAGGTTTGCACCTGTTGTCATTCACGCAAATTTTCTTAGTAGATCACCCGCAAAACGCCCACCAACCAAACGTGCAAACTTTTGGAGTGAACACGCAATTTAGTACTCTTTAATTGGGAGCTTAGTAAACCTGGCCCTTAGAGATCAATAACCATCCGTCCTTCCTGTTTCATCATCATACTGAGGAGTCTGGTTCTGATCCAGGTTTCTGCCTGTTCATCATGAGTCTGGTTTTGCTCCAGGTTTCTGCCTCTTCAACATGAGTCTGGTTCTGCTCCAGGTTTCTGTCTGTTCATCATGAGTCTGGTTCTGCTCCAGGTTTCTGTCTGTTCATCATGAGTCTGGTTCTGCTCCAGGTTTCTGCCTGTTCATCACAAGTCTGGTTTTGCTCCAGGTTTCTGCCTGTTCATCACAAGTCTGGTTCTGCTCCAGGTTTCTGCCTGTTCAACATGAGTCTGGTTTTGCTCCAGGTTTCTGCCGGTTCATCATGAGTCTGGTTCTGCTCCAGGTTTCTGCCTGTTCATCATGAGTCTGGTTTTGCTCCAGGTTTCTGCCTGTTCATCATGAGTCTGGTTCTGCTCCAGTTTCTGTCTGTTCATCATGAGTCTGATTCTGTTCCAGGTTTCTGTCTTTTCAACATGAGTCTGGTTCTGCTCCAGGTTTCTGCCTGTTCATCATGAGTCTGGTTTTGCTCCAGGTTTCTGCCTGTTCATCATGAGTCTGGTTCTGCTCCAGGTTTCTGCCTGTTCATCATGAGTCTGGTTCTGCTCCAGGTTTCTGCCTGTTCATCATGAGTCTGGTTTTGCTCCAGGTTTCTGCCTGTTCATCATGAGTCTGGTTCTGCTCCAGGTTTCTTCCTGTTCATCATGAGTCTGATTCTGTTCCAGGTTTCTGCATGTTCAACATGAGTCTGGTTCTGCTCCAGGTTTCTGCATGTTCATCATGAGTCTGGTTCTGATCCAGGTTTCTGCCTGTTCAACATGAGTCTGGTTATGTTCCAGGTTTCTGTCTGTTCATCATGAGTCTGGTTCTGCTCCAGGTTTCTGCCGGTTCATCATGAGTCTGGTTCTGTTTCAGGTTTCTGCCTGTTCAACATGAGTCTGGTTCTGCTCCAGGTTTCTGCCTGTTCATCATGAGTCTGGTTCTGCTCCAGGTTTCTGTCTGTTCATCATGAGTCTGGTCCTGTTCCAGGTTTCTGCCTGTTCAACATGAGTCTGGTTCTGATCCAGGTTTCTGTCTGTTCAACATGAGTCTGATCTGATCTGGTTCTGGAGCTGCTGAGGGTTTGAAGGTCACTGCAGGAGCTTGTTGGACTGGTTCTGGATCTGTGCCACTTTGAAGATACATGAAGTGTGTGTCGGATCAGGATCAGGTCCGTGTGTCCTGGGTGCTGGTCCTGATCCTGCAGGATGTAATCGTCCTGATCCTCTGACCTGAGCACTTTAATGAAATCCGTCTTAACAGTGATGATTACTTCCTATGATTACAGCGGTGAAGCAGAGGAGGAGCTGAGAGGAGGAGAAACCTTCACTCAGGGTTCACTCATAAATATAACTGATTGAATCAACTCCTCCTCCTCCTCATGACATCACAACCTCAGAGGCAGGACGCTAATCCAGACCGCTCATCTTCAGAAAAGGTATTTGGTTCTTCACTCTTCAAAGCAGCTTAAAGACTCCAACTGAGAGAGGGAGGGAGAGAGATGGGAGGGGAGAGAGAGGGGGGAGAGGAGGAGAGGGAGAAATGGGGGAGAGAGAGGGAGAGAGAGAGAGGGGATAGAGAGAAAGAGATAGAGGGGGAAGAGAGAGAGGGGATAGAGAGAGAGAGAGAGAGAGGGTCACTAAGAGATACAGTCACTAAGTCACTAAGGTAGCAGAGAGAGCCTCAAAGCTGTTTCCAGAATCACGGGTTGTGATCTCCACCCTCCTGCCCCGTACAGACACTCCATTTCATGTTATACATGACATTAACATGGAGATCACCCGTAACTGCTCCACCCTCCCCAACGTCCACCTGGCTCACCACATCACCATCGGCACCTGGCACCTGTATGACGGGCTACACCTCAACAGAGATGGAGTCAGAGCGTTTGCAAAAACACTCAAGGATGTAGCCCTCGGAAGAAGCCCCAATCCCCCCTCCACAGTAGACCACTATAGGACCCCCAGACTCCCGAGAAACATACCACCACAGCCCAGCCCCCGTCACCCTGCTCCACATCACCGTCCCCACCCACACCCTCCTGCACCCCCCACTCAGAGAGACCCTCTGGTCAGCAGAGCCCCCCTCCCTCAACAGCAAATGACCTATGCTACTGCTCTGGCCAGACCAGCTCCTCAACCTGCACCCCCGCACATCTCAGAGCTGGAAGTGATCAAGCAGATGCTACACTGTCTGTGCAGAGGACTTCTAGTAAGATTGTCATCCATCTTTTTATTTGATCAGGATCCCCATGAACTATTACAGTAGGCAACAGCTACTCTTCCTGGGGTCCACAATTTATAATAATATATTAGTAACATTGTTTGGTTTAATCTTGTTTTTTATCTATGTCTATATTTATAATCAAACTAAAATGACTATTTTAAAGATTTAGAGAAAATGAAAGAAATCCTCACTTGATAATTAATCATTTAAATATGCATATATTTATACATGTTCATTTCTTATATTTTATATTATATTGTATTTTACATCATATATTTCAGTTTAATAGGTTCTTCAGGTAACCTGGGTTCAGATTATTTCTGTGTTTGTTTTTGTTTAATTTCATCCTTGGATCAGAATCTCAATGAGTTCATTTAAAATAAGCTGTTGGAATATCCAAGGTCTTTACTCCTCACTCTTTGGCTTGAAGAGTAAAACCTCTGATTTTGTGAATAGTGTAAATAGTAATGATATGATTATCCTATCAGAAACATGGTGTATGAGCTGAGGTTATCGCTCCTTCCCAAAAACAATCGACTGTTAGTCAAGGCAGAGACTCAGGAGGACTCATTATGGTACAAGTCACAGTTACACAATTCAATACAGATTCTCAAAATAGAAAAAAATTACATTTGGCTGAAGATCAAAAGACGTCTTATCCGGACACAGAAAGATATACATCTATGTGCAGTCTACATGCCCCCCTCCGAGTCTCCTTACTTCTCTGATGACATATTTCCCTGCCTTGAGTCAGAGATATGTCACTACCAGGGCCAGGGAAATATCATCATCTGTGGGGATTTGAATGCTCGTGCTGGTACACTTTCTGAAGTCATTAATAGTCAAGGAGACAGCTTTATAATCCAGCAAGCTCCTACTGACCACCTCCACCTGCCTCCCAAAAACAACTTTGACACGGCGATCAACAGGAACGGGAAGGAGCTGTTACAGCTGTGCAGGAGCCTCGGTCTGTACATCGTCAACGGGCGGATAAGAGGCGACTCTTTGGGAAGGTTCACTTATTGTTCAACTCTTGGCAACAGCACTGTAGATTATATGATCACAGACATGGACCCCCTCTCTTTCAGTGCATTCACAGTCAAGCCCCAGACCCCTCTATCAGACCACAACCAAATCACCCTGTTCCTCAAACAGAACAACATGACACAGACCAAACCCAGCCAACTGTTCAACATCCCCAGCACTTATAGATGGAGCCCCGACAGCACTGAGCAATACCAAAAGGCAAGCAATAGTGAAGAGATCCAATCATTAGTACAAGAGTTTATAGATTACCCCTCCACACACACACACACACACACACACACACACACACACACACACACTACTGAAGGCATATGTAAGGCTTTCCAAAATATGAGTTATATCTTTGAAAGAACAGCAAAAAAAGCTGAACTGAAAGTACGTACAAACAAAAGGAAAACAACCAAAAAGAACCAGTGGTTTGACAAAGAGTGTCAAAATCTGAGAAAACAAGTCAGAAAATGATCAAACCTTAAACACAAAGAACCTTCAAACAATCAACTACGCCTTCAGTACTTTGAAACACTTAAAACTTATAAAAATACAGTCAGAAACAAAAAGATCCACCATACGCAGAAACAATTAAAGAGACTTGAAGAGAGTATCGAATCGAACTCTTTCTGGGAACAATGGAAGTCTGTCTGTCAGTCTGAGCCTGAAGAGCTGGTCATACAGGACGGAGACATATGGACTGAACATTTCCGGTCCTTATTTGGACCTAAACCCCCAGGAACTGACTCTGAAACCATTAAAATACTAGAAAAACTACAAAATATGGAACTGGTCATGAAAGACTACCAAAACTCCCTAGATTTCCCCGTTAATTTGAACCACCTGAGAACTAAATTAAAGACCCTCAAACACAAAAAAGCATGTGGCCCTGGTGGCATACTGAATGAAATTCTAAAATACAGCACAGAACAATTCCAATTGGCTATTCTCAAATTATTCAATTTAATTCTGAGTGTGGGATATTTCCCCCGAGAGTTGGAGTCAAGGTCTTATTACACCGATATTTAAAAGTGGTGACAAAAGTGACCCTCAGAACTACAGAGGGATATGTGTCACCAGCTGTCTGGGCAAAGTGCTCTGCAGCATCATAAACTCCCGGATCGTTGACTTCTTGAAAGAACACAACGTCCTGCATAAAAGTCAGATTGGATTAATGCCTCACCATCGCACATCAGATCTTCACCCTCAGCACTCTCATTAACCACCATATACACCAAAAGAAAAAGAAAAAGAAAATGTTTTCTTGTTTTGTAGACTTCAGGAAGGCCTTTGACTCCATTTGGCATGAAGGACTCTTTTCTTTTACCGATTACTAGAAAGTGGCATAGGGGGTAAAACCTATGATTTAATTACAAACATGTATTTAAATAACAGATGTGCAATTAAAATTGGAAACAAAAGAACAAATTATTTCAGGCAGTACCGTGTGGTGAAACAGGGCTGCAACATGAGCCCAACCCTCTTTAACATATATATTAATACATTCACAGAGAACTGCAGAAGTCCACAGCTCCTGGTGTGACCCTGCAGGACACAGAGGTCAAATGTCTGATGTTTGCTGATGACCTGGTTCTCCTGTCTCCCTCCCCAGAGGGTTTACAGCAGAGCTTGGACATCCTCCACAAGTTCAGCCAAACATGGGCACTTGTCAATATGAACAAGACCAAAATAATGACCTGCCAAAGCAGATCCAACTCTCAGAGAAACACATTCACATTAGAAGACACAGAAATCCAGCACACCAAACAATACACATATTTAGGCTTAGTCATCACTCCCACTGGACATTTTGGAATGGCTGTTAATGAGCTGAAAGAGAGAGGAAGAAGGACTTTTTATGCTATCAAAAGAAAAATTCAGATTGACATTCCAATTAGGACCTGGATCAAAATTCTCAATTCAATAATAGACCCAATCATTTTATATGGTAGTGAAGTATGGGGCCCATTAACCAACCAAGACTTCCCCAAATGGCAAAAACACCCACTGGAAGCCCTGCAAGCAGAACTGTGTAGAAACATCCTGAGAGTCCACAGACACACGGCCAGTAATGCATGCAGGGCAGAACTCAGCCAATACTTTAATCATTAACATCACATTCTATAAACACCTCCAATCCAGTGACCCCCACTCCTACCAGTTCAAAGCCCTTCAGTGCCAAGAGTTGAACCCAGATAAGAGTCCCCTCTGCCAGCTGATCCTGAAGCTCCGCCCTCAAACACCAGGGCTTCAGGACACACCCCAAACAATCTGGCCCAACCAAATTATCTCAAAACAAAAAGACAATTATATCAAATATTAGAAGGAAAGCACCAAATCACAAAGTAAATTAGAATTCTATTTGAGCCTAAACAGAGAGTACAAGCTGGCAGAGTACCTGAGCACAGTGAGGGATGTGAAACTAAGGAAAGCGATGACGATGTACAGACTGAGTGGACACAGTCTGGCCATAGAAACATTCCGTCACAGACAGAACTGGTTACCCAGAGAGGCCAGGCTCCGTTCACTCTGTCATCAAAGAACAAGTGGAGACAGAATCTTACTTCCTCCTACAGTGACATATTTAAAGATTTAAGAGAGGCTTTCTTTAATTACATTGATAATAAATATGTTGAACAAGTCACTATGCACATTTGTAAAATCATATTCATCATTAAAACGTAGATAAAAACCATTCAGTGCATTTGCAAGCTCTGCTATCTCCACAACCCCACCATGCACAAAAGTGTCATGTTTCCTGTGCAGTGCATCCTTCACTGCTTTATTTAGCCAGGGTTTACTATTTGGAAACACCTTAACATGTTTTGTGGGGATGATTGATTCTTTTAGATAAAGAATATAAGAGGAGATCACCTCAACCCTCTCATCAAGATCGGCAGAATCATCATTAAAAACATCCCAGTCTGTGCTTTCAAGAGCTCCCTTGAGTTCCTCAATAGCACTTTCAGTCCACATCTAGACTGTCCTCGTGACTACTTTACCTCTTTTAAGGAGAGATGGGGGTAAGAAGGATGGTGTTGTGATCAGAAGAGCCAAGAGGGGGCAGGGCAACCGACTTATATCCACCTTTGACTGAACCATAACACAGGTCAATAGTTTTGTTCAGTCTGGTGGGGCAAGAAATATACTGGTGAAAGTTGCTCAATGATTTCAAGTTACAGTGATTGAAGTCGCCAAGGATGAAACAAGGTGCATCAGGAGAGAGGGACTGTGTAACTTTGTGAATAGTTTTAGTGCATTCCTCGCGTTGGCTTCTGGATATATGTACACGACAGTTACGAATATTTGGGGAAATTCGCGGGGGGGATAGAAGGGGCGCGCAGATACAGACAGCAGCTCGATGTCCTCAGTGCACACAGTCTCTGACAGTGATGTTTTTGCACCACCGCTGATTTACATAGAGGCAAACACCACCCCCTTGGGGTTTCCCTGTGACGTCAGCGTTTCTGTCAAGCCTCACCGGTGTCCCAAAACCGCTGAGAGTTAGATCGGTGTCCAAGTCCGAAGAAGTGAGCCAGGTCTCGGTGAAAGCCATGATGCACGAGTCTCTGAATTTCTCCAGATGAATGACGTTGGCCTGGATCGCGTTGATCTTGTGTCTGATGGATTGAGCATTACAGAGCAGCATCGAGGGGAGGGGTATACAGTGGAGCTTCAGACGCTTGAACACGCCAGCAGGAGCACAAACTGCAGCAAGCCTTGAAATAATGAAGTGTAACAGCGCCGCCAACCGTCCACTGATCTCCAATCAGATCCGGACAGGAGGCCGCAGGCTGCACTGAGGAATTGTGGGTAACCAACTGTGGGACAGGAAGTGGGCAGTTTGGCCCCCAAGGCGGCGACTCATTCTGCTGATAAAATCTGAGATTAGTCAAAGGTTTCATGTGACAGTCTGCACGCCACGAGGATGGGACGTTCAAAGTCACAGGGAAGTGTGATGTGTTCAGGGTCATCATGGTATATATTAAACTATCTGAGAGTCTGTGATGTGTTCAGGGTCATCATGGTATATATCAATCTATCTGAGAGTCTGTGATGTGTTCAGGGTCATCATGGTATATATCAATCTATCTGAGAGTCTGTGATGTGTTCAGGGTCATCATGGTATATATCAAACTATCTGAGAGTCTGTGATGTGTTCAGGGTCATCATGGTATTTATTAAACTATCTTAGAGTCTGTGATGTGTTCAGGGTCATCATGGTATTTATTCAACTATATGAGAGTCTGTGATGTGTTCAGGGTCATCACGGTATATATTAAACTATCTGAGAGTCTGTGATGTGTTCAGGGTCATCACGGTATATATTAAACTATCTGAGAGTCTGTGATGTGTTCAGGGTCATCACGGTATATATTAAACTATCTGAGAGTCTGTGATGTGTTCAGGGTCATCACGGTATTTATTCAACTATGTGAGAGTCTGTGATGTGTTCAGGGCCATCACGGTATTTATTCAACTATATGAGAGTCTGTGATATGTTTAGGGTCATCATGGTATATATTAAACTATCTGAGAGTCTGTGATGTGTTCAGGGTCATCATGGTATTGAATTGGAGTTAGCTCATGCTAGGCTGCTTTAGTTATTATTTCTTTAATTTCATTAATTCTCTTTATTTTTGAATAATGAACATATAAAGGGAGTTTTCCCTGTGTGAACAACAACAACACAATAATTCAGGGTCACATGTTGAAGAGATGTGAAGTCTCCTCTTGATGTTTATGGGCATTGTCTGTGTTTCTGTGATAAAGGCCAAAAATTGTTGATTTCAATTATTCATGTGCGCGACACGAGAGCGTGCTAATTAGCATCGAGTCAGCGTGTGTCAGGCAGCAATTATGTAAATCCCTGTGAGCACTTCAAGTCCATCCTGTCAGTCCGCTCTCAGGGACAAAAGCATTGCTGCTGCTGAGGAACACATCAACACCACAGACTGTAAGTATTAACATGAAGCCTGAGTGACGTCACCTGTCTGTCTCTGCAGGGGGCGCTGGAGTACCTTCCATGGTGGTCTCATGCTAGAAATGCTGTCTCAGTCTAACTTTCAGTCAACCTAACGACAGGCTGACAGGTGAGTGTGGCCCCTAACAGGTGATTTAGCTCCTGACAGGTGGGTTTGGCCCCTGACAGGTGATTTAGCTCCTGACAGGTGATTTAGTCCCTGACAGGTGGGTGTGGCCCCTGACAGGTGATTTAGCTCCTGACAGGTGATTTAGTCCCTGACAGGTGGGTGTGGCCCCTGACAGGTGATTTAGCCCCTGACAGGTGGGTGTGGCCCCTGACAGGTGATTTAGCCCCTGACAGGTGATTTAGCTCCTGACAGGTGGGTTTGGCCCCTGACAGGTAGGTGTGGCCCCTGACAGGTGATTTAGCTCCTGACAGGTGATTTAGCCCCTGACAGGTGGGTGTGGCCCCTGACAGGTGATTGCGGCCCCTTACTGTAGACCCTGTGAACTCAGTGACACTCTCTGTGTTCTTATTAAAGCTTTGATTTAAAGAACAACAGATAAATGAAGCTGCTCTTCACCGTGGCTCAGCAGCCAATCAGAGGCCGGCGCGGCTCACAGGGGGAACTAATGTGTGAGCTCCCGGTTGGAGGAAATGAACCATTAAAGGGCATATTTAAGCACATTTGCAATCCTTAGAAGAAGGTAACGCTATCAGAACCCAGCCGGCTTCAAGGAGACTCTTTAATGTTGTGTCCACGGGACAAACGCACATCAAAGGCAGAGGACGTCCTGACGCCCAATCACATACTCATGGATTAGAGGGGGGGGGAGCAGGTGGCCCCCAAACTGTCCTCTGTGGCAGAGCTGCCGGGCACGCCGCCTCACTGAGTGCGCTCAAACTGCCGCCTTGCCCCCCTATCTCCTCCCCCTCCCCCCAATGCAAATTAAATCCGGGCGACGGGGGCCGCTTTGTATCCCTGCAGGAGGGGTGATTCTCCCCCCTCACCCTCCTCCCCCTTCTGCTGCCTCTCTTATCAGCCAGTACTGGGGGAGGGAGGGGGGGTGAAGAGAGAGAGAGAGAGTATTTATATAGTAAGGTAGCTCGCTCTTAGTCATTTACATTACCCACACTTTGATGTTCATGCTGCGTGGTGGGTGTGTGTGTGTGTGTGTGTGTGTGTGTGTGTGTGTGTGTGTGTGTGTGTGTGTATGTGTGTGTGTGTGTGTGTGAGACGTCTGATCAGATTATGGAGAGTTCAGAGGAATGAAACCTGTTCTCTGATCAGCTGTTAGCAACATGCTAACATTAGCATAAAGAGAGGCTCCATGTTTCTGCTCATATAGACTCATCATAACAAACATCACAGACACTCTGAGCTGTCAGGACGCCTTTATGAAGTCCGGAGCAGAATTCTTCATTACACCTCTCACACCATGAGTCCAGTCTGACCCAGGACTAAAGAGAGGAACACAGATAAGCTGGGTCAATGATTGAGTCTGCCTACTGTTTGAGCTCAGACTGATCTTAAATACACGTTCCTAATTTTTCTTTGAGTGAGTCACCCCCAAAGTAAAGAAACATCGTAAAGAAACATCACGTAACAACGTAAAGAAACACTGTAAAGAAACGTCACATAAACAACGTAAAGAAACATCGTAAAGAAACATCGCAAAGAAACGTCACATAAACAACATAAAGAAACATTGTAAAGAAACGTAACATAACAACGTAAAGAAACATCGTAAAGAAACATCGTAAAGAAACGTCACGTAAACAACATAAAGAAACATTGTAAAGAAACGTAACGTAACAACGTAAAGAAACATCGTAAAGAAACGTAACGTAACAACGTAAAGAAACATCGTAAAGAAACATCACGTAAACAACGTAAAGAAACATCGTAAAGAAACGTAACATAACAACGTAAAGAAACATCATAAAGAAACGTCACATAAACAACGTAAAGAAACATCGTAAAGAAACGTAACGTAACATTGTAAAGAAACATTGTAAAGAAACGTCACGTAAACAACGTAAAGAAACATCGTAAAGAAACGTAACGTAACAACGTAAAGAAACATTGTAAAGAAACGTAACGTAACAATGTAAAGAAACATCGTAAAGAAACATAACGTTACAACGTTACAATGTTACAACGTAACAATGTTTGTTTAAATCAATACTAGTGTTCTGGATCAAATATGAGTTTTTTTCTTGGCAGCCATCTTTGAAGTCTTTGTCTTCAGTCTCCCTCTCCATCTCTCTCTTCTTCTCTGGTTAATATTCTAGTTGTTGTATGTTTATCAGACGGTGTTTCAGAAGAGCAAACCGCTGCCTCTCGTCTTTGGCTCGTTCACAGGCTGAGCACACAGAATATTTCCCATGATGCTTTGTGATTGTCTCAGCAGGATGTTTGGCGTCAATCTGATGGGGGTCTTTCTGGTCTCGGATCTATTAATCCAGACCGATGCCCTGGGGGGCTCGGGGCCCATCCACCAGGTAAACATTAGCATAGTAATTAGCCGTGGCTATTTCAGCGTGCCGTTGGTGTTTCCTGTGTGTCAGAGGAGCAGCTAATCCTGGACCACAGCCAGGGAGGTCTATGAGGATACAGCTGGAGCTCCTCTCTGCTGGGGGGGGGAGGTCTCGTTTAATGCTGTGACAGTATTATGTTTCTGTTAAACCTACCTCTTCATGTCTTTGCTGTGTTAACCAGGAAAGGTTCCTTCATGTACACAGACACACCTTCAGGAGAGGGTCCGGGTAAAAATCCACAGGGGCCCCTCGAACCAGCGTCCATCTGCATCATGGGAAAATACTCTGACACAATAACATGTGGAATGTGAACATTTATTGAGTAGAAATATAAAGAGAACATTAAAAACATGTAAATGAAAATATAAATGTATTCTAACACTAGAGGGAGATCTGTCAGTCATTAATGTTACATCATCATTATCTGATGCCCTTTAGGGAGGTTTCATACTGGCGTTGTAACATTTGCAAAGTTTGAGACGCAGGTTTGGTTTCAGAAATACTTTATTAATCCCAGGGGGAAATGTGGTTGTTTAAGTATGTCAGCCGTCAGGGGCCCTCTACTGACCATAGCAGCTTCCTGCCTTGACAAGCAGCTCTGCACAAACGAGGTGTTTCTATGACACAACCTCAATAAGGATGCAACTCTGAGAGGACATGCATCAATACATTGCATTTTACCCGGTTTTCCCGGGATAAAAAAAAAAATATGTTGTTGTTGGTTTGTTTTTGGAGATTTTGAGAAATTAACTCTTCATGGAATCTTGAAATAACAAGATAAATAAAATTAAAATAACAATGCATATCTGCTTCGATCTTCCATTGCTACCTCTCAGTCTTATTTCCGATTCCTCCCAGTGGCCACTTTTGGTATTGCAGATAACAATCCTCTTTCTTTGAAGACTCTAATATGAACCTTTGACCCATGGAGGTTTTACATTAATTAAACTTCTCTCCTGCTAAAGAAAATCATTTTAAAATCAGTGATGGCATCAGAAAGACAGCTCATGTTCAGAGTGACAGAGCTCAGAGCGGAACAGACTCTTGCTTCCTCCTTCTGTTCCTCCTCCTCCTCTTCCTCCTCCTTCTCCTACTCTGCCTCTTCCTCATCTTCCTCCTCCTCCTCTTCCTCCTTCTCAGCCTCGTCCTCCTCTTCCTGCTCTTCCTCCTCCTACTCCTCTTCCTCCTCCTATTCCTCTTCCTCCTCCTCCGCCTCCTCCTCCTCCTCTTCCTCCTCCTGTTCCTCCTCCTCCTCCTCTTCCTCCTTCTCCGCCTCTTCCTCCTCCTATTCCTCCTCCTTTCTCCTCCTCTTCCTTTTCCTCTTCCTCCTCCTCCCTCTCCTATTCCTCCTCGTCTCTCCTCCTCTTCTTCCTCCTCCTTCTCCTCCTCTTCCTCCTTCTCCGCCTCTTCCTCCTCTTCCTCCTCCTATTCTTCCTCCTCTCTCCTCTTCTTCCTTTTCCTCTTCCTCCTCCTCCTCCTTTTCCTCTTCCTTCTTCTCCTCTTCCTCTTCCTCTTCCTCTTCTTCCTCCTCCTCCTTGTCATGGGTGAAGGTCCCAATGTTCAGAAGCTGCAGCTCCACCTGAGGCTCTGCAGAGTGAACGTCTGTTCGAGTTGGTCCAGAGCACGTCTCCCCCTGTGAGAGCAGCTATCAGTTTAAAGGAGGAGACTCTAATGTGTGTTAAATATTTACTGTGAGGAGATTTGGGTCAGCTCCTGCAGGTGGTTACAGCCTCTTCATCACATCACAGGGAGATAACGAGGAGGAGGAGAAGCAGCTCTCTGCATGAGCATCATTAAAACCAGACTGTGTGATCAGACAAACCTGTGTGTGTGTGTGTTTGTTCTCTTACAGTCTGAGGTTAATGGGGCTATGATTGAACTTTACAGCTGCAGTTCCTCCAGTGTCCACTAGAGTCTGTCTCCTGCAGTGAGTCAGTCTGCATAGAGCTCCATGTTAAAATAAACATGTTTACATCCTGGTACAAAAACAGTTTGGGTCTCTAGAGCTCATTTCTCTCTTCAACTGTCAAGGTTGAATGATTATACAACTCACCTGTTTATATTATATTATGTAGTATAAGGGGTGTGTCCTCTTTGAGTGACAGGTGGGAACTGCTAGCTGTCTGCTAGGTTTCACCTTAGCTTATTCAGTCAATGACCTTTAACCTGCGGGGGAACATGGCGTCACAGAGGCTGCATCCATCACTCAGACCTGTTCTAGCAGGTAAGAGACAGAAACATTTTGTAATCATGAAAAATATGAAATCTCTTGTAATATCACCAACACAAACCCTGCTCACAGCTCCCATGTTTATTCTGATGACTTCACTGTTGAAGTCTACGACCTTCTTCTTCTGCTCTGCTGTCTCCAGATTTAATGAACCTTTTTTGTCTTTATTTACACACTGAGAAAATAACGGTACTTTAAACGGGGGCGCTGGTGGTGCAGTGGTTAGTGCGTGCGTCCCGTGTCCTCCAAGATGGCGGCCCAGGTTGAAATCCCACCTGTGGCTCCTTTCTCGCATGTCAATCCCAGCTCTCTCTCTTCCTGATTTCTGAATCTATCCACTGTCCTATCTCTCCAATAAAGGCACAAAAGCTCAAAAATCAATATAAAAAAATGAATAACGATGCTTTAAACAAGACAATGTTTGAATCTGTTTCTTAGTTAAACTCACGAGCCAGCGTCTCTCTGTTGATTCACTCTTATTTTTCTGTCGGGGTAATTATCAGTGTTTCCCTCATTGTTTGGTGTCCTCTGTTACCATGGAGACGCAGTCATGTGACTGTGTAAAGTGGGCCACGAGGCGAGATAAGAGAGAGAGTCCTTTTTCCCCTCTCTGTAGGTCATGTGACCTCGAAGAGGAGCGATGACATCCTTCATCACTGCAGGAGAGGAGACCCTGAACCACAGATTTCCCCTCCCCGAGCCCTCAGACCCTGAACCACAGATTTCCCCTCCCCGAGCCCTCAGACCCTGAACCACAGATTTCCCCTCCCCGAGCCCTCAGACCCTGAACCACAGATTTCCCTCCCCTCCCCGAGACCTCAGACCCTGAACCTTTGTTCGTAATTCTTTACGTCTCAACACCTTTCTAAGCTCAAACGGGGATTTGAGCTCCTCTCTCGTTTCTTTTTATAACTCTTTGAAACTCGTCCTCATTAACATGCAGAGCGGGCACCACGCTAACGTTTGAAATCAAAAACATCCCGTTTCTATATTTCATCAAGGAACTCTTCATGTTTAATTAATCACAGACTTTGTTAGCTTAGCTTAGCGCTTATGTATAAACTACTGGGGTGGCAGTGTGTTTGTAATGAGATTAGAGGTGATTCAGTCAGTGTGTCACTGTATCACACACACACACACACTCTACCCCGATACAGAGTCTAAAAACACATGAACCAGACTCTGAAGGGTACCCGTGTGTGTCAGTGTGTGTGTTGGTGTGTGTGTCAGTGTGTGTCTGTCATCTGACACACCTGTTGCTGAGTGTTTCTCTGCAGGCAACTCGTCGACCTGTCTGCCTTCAGGTCCTCAGAGAGGCGTTCAGGGTCCTGTTGGTGGGTCTGTTTGTTGGAGCTCTGACAGAGCGCCCCTCCAGCACTGCAGCAGATGTCTGCATGTACGGCAAGCTGTCAGCTTGCAGGTAGCAGCTGCTCAGGTCCCAGTGCCAAACGCCGGCAGTCGGTCACAGATGGAGCGACACGTTTAGGGAGCGACGGGCCGACGGCCCTGACCTTCTGCTGCTGGAGGTGAGACAAACACACACAGAGTCTTTTGTTGATTGTAGTTGATGGACGTTGGTCCCCTGCTACTCTCTGTGTTAATAAAATGATAATAAACAGCGTGATGTGATGAAGACAACTGAAATGTTTTCACTGTCGTCTGCCCTCCATCATCTCTTCAGTCATCCTGTTTTTAACCCTTTAACACTTTTCTTCATCTCATCTGAACTCAAATCAATTCAGAATATTTGTAGTTTTTGAGCCAATCAGCTTCTCTCAGGTGTTAATGAAAATAAAAACACGTTTTCAGACGCACTCGGAGTAAACGTGAAGAATTGAGTCTTTTCTTTGAATCAGGTCATCAGACGCCGTGTGAGCCTGCGGGCCGCCCCGTTGTGTAAACACGTTGTGTGTGTGTGTTGTTGTCAGTGTGTAGATGTGGGTCTGTGTGTCAGCCTGGACTTGTCCTCCTGAGCAGCTCTGATTCACACACAAACATCTGTCAGCGTTCAGATTAAAAAAACACTTAGTGAAAATTTGGGCGCCTGTGTGGACGAATTAAAGATTCTCTTCAGTGGATTAACAACTGATCCGAGCCGCAGGTTGATTATCCAGCTGACCAGGAAAAAACAGACATCAGCTGTCTGCTCGTCTTCACCTTCGTCTTTATGGGAACCAATCAAAGGTCAGTTACCCAGCTGTCCTCACAGTCCCTCTGACACAACAGAAGAACACGTGTTCCATGTGCAATAATCTAAATACAGTCCTTAGAGATAAAAGAAGCGACTTTAATCCGTCAAATTAAACCTTAAACACTTTGATTGACAGTCTGGACAACAACTCTGACTTTACTGATGTTTGTAGAGACTGATGATTCATTCAAATGATTCACATCAAAGCCGGTCGTCTGGAGACAGTGTGCATCAATCATAGACTAGCTTATTTCCCACTGCTGCAGGTGAGGTTAGAAATGTAGAGGTTAAAGGTCAAACAATACACGACTGCTGTGTGAGATAAAAAGTCAACGTTAACTTATTATATCACACACCTAAACGAACAGAGAGACGAACTCTGAAAGGTACCCCGATACAGGGTCTAAAAACACATGAAGCAGACTCTGAAGGGTACCCCGATACAGGGTCTAAAAACACATGAAGCAGACTCTGAAGGGTACCCCGATACAGGGTCTAAAAACACATGAAGCAGACTCTGAAGGGTACCCCGATACAGAGGCTAAAAACACATGAAGCAGACTCTGAAGGGTACCCCGATACAGAGGCTAAAAACACATGAAGCAGACTCTGAAGGGTACCCTGATACAAAACACATGAAGCACACAGGAAATACACAGGTGCGTAGTAGGTGTTTAAACAGGTGTATAGTGAGTGTGTAAACAGGTTTGTTAACAGTTGTATTAAAAGAGGAGGTGATGGTTTCAGTCACAGGCGACCAACATGTTGATGAGTCTGCAGACTGATCTTCCAGCAGCAGGTTGGTCCTCCTGCAGCTTCCTGGCAGGCTCAGGACCATCAGGGATCTTTGGACTAATTCAGGGACCTGTCAGCATGCAGCAAGCGGACACACCAGAAGAGTCTGTGGCCTCTTGTCAGACTGAATGTGGAGGCGAGATGATGGACGGCTGGAGGGATGAAGTAGACTCTGGGGACCTGGGTTTAACCAGATGGTCCTTTAAGCGGGCTTGGACAGCTGAGCGGACAGGCGCTGAGGTCACTTCCTGTGGTCCATGTGAGACCTGCAGGCTGCTGACCTCTGGACAGCAGAGATTCCCCTCCCCAGCTGACAGAGCTGAGTCAGGATTTAGTGTCAGGGTGTCTGAACCGTCATATTTACTCAGAGACAACAGACAGACTTTTAGCAGGAGCTTTAAACACCATGTGTGTGTTCATCATGTCGTCGAAGTTCCAATGTGTTATGTGATGAGGTGCTATGTTTTGATCTGAAGGGTGGAGTTAACAGTCCAGACAGCCTGAGGAAAGATGTTTCCAGTCAGCACACTCTCCACCGCTCCGGAATAAAAAGTCTTCAGGACCGTCACAGAGACTTTGAATTTCCTCAAAGGTCTGAGGTGATAAAGGCGCTGCCTTGCCCTCTTCACCTGACTGTCTATGTGGGTTGTACATGTGAGATCTTCAGAGATGTGCACCCCCAGGTACTTAAAGCTGCACATCCTCTCCGCCATATGTCTGCTCATTGTTGTTGCTGATGCTACCAACAACCACAGTGTCATCTGCAAATTTCACGATGATGTTGGACCTGCTCGTGTCCACACAGTTGTGTGTGTACAGGGTGAAGAGCAGGGGGCTGAGGACATAGCCCTGTGGTGCTCCGATGTTGCCAATCCAGGATCCAAGCGCACAGGGAGGTATTTAGCCCGAGGTTGATCAGCTTGGAATGGAGGTTGGCGCAGACTATGGTGTTGAAAGCTGAACTAAATCAATGAACAGCAGTCTCACATAGTCCCCCTTCCATCTATCCAGATGGGTGATGGTGGTGTGCATTACCTGGGAGACAGCGTCATCTGTGGATCTGTTCGGTCTGTATGCAAACTGAAGTGGATCCAGAGACTCAGGGAACAAGGCGCAGATGTGCATCTTGATGAGTCTCTCAAAGCACTTCATCACTTCTGAGGTGAGTGCTACTGGGGGATAGTCGTTAAGGCAAGCTGGAGAGGCATTCCTCGGTAAATGGACAATAATGGCTTTTTTCAGGCATTTGGAAGAAGAGAAGGAAGAGCAGCGACCTCAGAGTTCACTAACCAAACCAACGAGGAAGAGCAGCGACCTCAGAGTTCACTCACCAAACCAACGAGGAAGAGCAGCGACCTCAGAGTTCACTAACCAAACCAACGAGGAAGAGCAGTGGCCTCACATCAGACACTGACAGGTCGTCCTCAGGTTCTCTGTTAGATGGGTGCAGCAGCAGTTCCTCTCTCTCTCTAAAGCAGTAGATTACTTCATCACTGACCTCAGTCTCTCAGAGCATTCACAGTCAGCCCACTAACTCCCCTTTCAGACCACAGCAAAACCACAACCCACCTAAACAGAGCAACAACCAATCAGGAAGCACAGACACCAATCAAACTACATGGTATTAAGAAACGCTATAAATGGAAGGAACACAGTGCAGAAACTAACCAAGAGGCTATTAGGCCACAACAAGTCCAGTTACAGTTATACTTCTATGTGAACTGCTGCGACCAGAAGAGAGCGTCCAACAGCTCCAAACCCCCGTGAACAAAACATCCCTGCACTAATTCCATCTGTAAATAACTGTACATACACACACCACAGAGCTGTACATACACCTTTAGTCTTTAAAAGAGAATCTCTTTAAATCTTAATATCTTTATTTTATATTTCTGTAAGTCATCTATAGTCATCTGTAAATATTTTAAAAAGCTAAATTAAATTATTATTATTATTATTATTTATTTTCTTTCTTCTTATATTTAAAAAAAAAACAACATAAACCTGCACAGCTCTGTTAGTTAAATATTTAATCTTTGGTATTCTTTAATTGTACGTAATTTTGTGTTCTATCTTAACTTAAGCTTTAGCAATGTTAACGTATGTTTTCCATGCTATTAAAGCCCTTTGAATTGAATTGAATTGAATTGAGAGAGGCAGAGAGAGAAAGAGAGAGAGAGAGAGAGAGGGAGAGGCAGAGAGAGACAGAGACAGAGAGAGAGAGAGAGACAGAGAGAGAGAGAGTGACACTCAGGAGGCTCACAGACGCCTGTGATTACGTCCTCCGAGCTTCATTAAAAACCATGAAATTTCATTTCAGAGAAACACTCCCCCCCTCCCCCATCGCTACTAAACCTAACCTCTCAACTTTTCTACATCATTTGTAAAAATAAAGACTTCCTCTGAATTAAGTGTGAGATATTAAAAGATATCAGTAAAGAACAAACACAGAGGCGAGCAGGTGAGAGGTGGCGAGCAGGTTAGAGGTGGAGAGCAGGTGAGAGTAGGTGAGAGCAGGTGAGCTTCATGAATCACGTTTTACAGCGTTGACTCCTCTGTAAATAACTCAAGTATGAGATCAGACCAGCCGTCATATATTTATTTTATATTTACATTTATATTTATATTATATTTACATTCATATTTATATTTATAGATTTACATTTATGTTTATGTTTATATGTATATGTATATTTACATTATATTTATATTTACATTTACATTTATATTATGTTTACATTTATATTATATTTACATTTATATTATATTATATTTACATTTACATTTACATTTATATTTACATTTACATTTACATTTATATTTATATTATATTTACATTTACATTTATATTTATATTTATATTTATATTTATATTTATATTATATTTACATTTATAGTATATTCAAACGTGTGACTGCTTCTGTTTGTGTGAGACTGATGTGAGTGACAGGTGGACGCATGAGTGAGTGGAGGGTTTTTAATCACAGTGCAGCTCCGCCCTCTGCTGGATAAACAGCTTCACTGCACTCAGACTCCAGAACAGAAATCAGTTCATTCAATGCAAATGATCTCCTCTGTGCTTCAACACTTCATAATTTTGATCTTTTCATGATTTGATTACTTTAATAATGATGATGACAGCATGAGTGAGCCGAAGTCTGTACTACAACAACATACCCAGGGTCTTTGTGGGTGATCTGGCTACACTAACCCTTACATCAGAGAGCGTGATTAACAGTCACATGGAGCTGGTTATCAACCTCATAAGTTACCCTCGAGTTTCAGAGAGCGCGTTCACATAAAAGGGGAGGCGTTAGCTTCATATCACCTATCACAATCATCACTGAGTCTCCTGTCAGCAGACCGTCATATCTAACAAACTCGGAACAAACTATATTAATAATATAAAGAGGTTTAAAACAAACCCAGACTAAAGTTACACAGCTGTAGGAACAAATGCAGGAAGAACAACTGGCAGAAAAAATAAACATCAGAGAGTCTTAATGTCCAAACTACAGATTATTATATTTCAGTCCTATCGTTAGTTCACCTTAGAACAGAATAATAACTCCTGTTTGTTCACTGAACTGAATGTGTGTCTCTGACTCTTTCATGTGGAGAGTATAACAGTTTGAGAAGTTATATTTCAGTTCTGATGATAACAAACAGAGCGGCATGGAGACACATAATGTAACCCTAAGAGACGATGCTCCTCGTGAGTTTTCAGCGTCTTCAATATCTTTCATATTCCTCCTTTACTTCCTGTCTTCATCGTCTCTCTGTTCTCGGGTGTTATCTTGAAAAGTAGCCGACGTGTCATCATCCTGTCGTCTAATGAGGCTCTGCAGAAATAAGCCGACCTTTGTGTTGTATTCATGGAACAGTTTGAACGAACTACAGCGCAGATCTAAAGCAGCATAACATCAACAACGCACACAGACCCAAAATACAACACAAAAAGTTTTGGAGTAAAGTCGAGAGGTGATCTATGTTATGTCTGTTGGATAGGTCAATGGGAGTCAGAATCAAGACACCAGGAGTCAGAGTCTAGTAACCGGGAGTCCTAACGCCGACAGTCAGAGTCAGGTCACTGGGTAAAGTCTGCAGCAGGTAAACAGACTGTAACGTCTGCTGCAGGTAAACAGGCTGTAACATCTGCAGCAGGTAAACAGGCTGTAACGTCTGCAGCAGGTAAACAGACTGTAACGTCTGCAGCAGGTAAACAGACTGTAATGTCTGAAGCAGGTAAACAGACTGTAACGTCTGCAGCAGGTAAACAGACTGTAACGTCTGCAGCAGGTAAACAGACTGTAACGTCTGCAGCAGGTAGACAGGCTGTAACGTCTGCAGCAGGTAAACATGCTGTAACGTCTGTAGCAGCTAAACATGCTGTAACGTCTGCAGCAGGTAAACAGGCTGTAACATCTGCAGCAGGTAAACAGACTGTAACGTCTGCAGCAGGTAAACAGACTGTAATGTCTGAAGCAGGTAAACAGGCTGTAACATCTGCAGCAGGTAAACAGACTGTAACGTCTGCAGCAGGTAAACAGACTGTAACGTCTGCAGCAGGTAAACAGGCTGTAACATCTGCAGCAGGTAAACAGACTGTAACGTTTGCAGCAGGTAAACAGGCTGTAACGTCTGCAGCAGGTAAAAAGACTGTAACGTTTGCAGCAGGTGAACAGGCTGTAACATCTGCAGCAGGTAAACAGACTGTAACGTTTGCAGCAGGTAAACAGGCTGTAACATCTGCAGCAGGTAAACAGACTGTAACGTTTGCAGCAGGTAAACAGGCTGTAACGTCTGCAGCAGGTAAAAAGACTGTAACGTTTGCAGCAGGTAAACAGGCTGTAACGTCTGCAGGTAAACGGACTGTAACGTCTGCAGCAGGTCAACAGACTGTAACATCTGCAGCAGGTAAACAGACAGGCTGTGACGTCTGCAGCAGCTAAACAGGCTGTAACGTCTGCAGCAGGTAAACAGACAGGCTGTAACATCTGCAGCAGGTAAACAGACTGTAGCGTCTGCAGCAGGTAAACAGACAGGCTGTAACGTCTGCAGCAGGCAAACAGACAGTAACGTCTGCAGCAGGTAAACAGACTGTAGTGCCTGCAGCAGGTAAATAGACATACTGTAACGTCTGCAGCAGCTAAACAGGCTGTAATGTCTGCAGCAGGTAAACAGACAGGCTGTAACGTCTGCAGCAGGTAAACAGGCTCTAAGGTCTGCAGCAGGTAAACAGACTGTAATGTCTGCAGCAGGTAAATACACTGTAGTGCCTGCAGCAGGTAAATAGACAGACTGTAACGTCTGCAGCAGCTAAACAGGCTGTAACGTCTGCAGCAGGTAAACAGACAGGCTGTAACATCTGCAGCAGGTAAACAGACTGTAGCGTCTGCAGCAGGTAAACAGACAGGCTGTAACGTCTGCAGCAGGCAAACAGACTGTAACGTCTGCAGCAGGTAAACAGACTGTAGTGCCTGCAGCAGGTAAATAGACATACTGAAACATCTGCAGCAGCTAAACAGGCTGTAATGTCTGCAGCAGGTAAACAGACAGGCTGTAACATCTGCAGCAGGTAAACAGACTGTAATGTCTGCAGCAGGTAAACAGACTTTAACATCAGCAGCAGGTAAACAGACTGTAATGTCTGCAGCAGGTAAACAGACAGGCTGTAACATCTGCAGCAGGTAAACAGGCTCTAAGGTCTGCAGCAGGTAAACAGACTGTAATGTCTGCAGCAGGTAAATACACTGTAGTGCCTGCAGCAGGTAAATAGACATACTGTAACGTCTGCAGCAGCTAAACAGGCTGTAATGTCTGCAGCAGGTAAACAGACAGGCTGTAACGTCTGCAGCAGGTAAACAGGCTCTAAGGTCTGCAGCAGGTAAACAGACTGTAATGTCTGCATCAGGTAAATACACTGTAGTGCCTGCAGCAGGTAAATAGACAGACTGTAACGTCTGCAGCAGCTAAACAGGCTGTAACGTCTGCAGCAGGTAAACAGACAGGCTGTAACATCTGCAGCAGGTAAACAGACTGTAGCGTCTGGAGCAGGTAAACAGACAGGCTGTAACGTCTGCAGCAGGCAAACAGACTGTAACGTCTGCAGCAGATAAACAGACTGTAGTGCCTGCAGCAGGTAAAAAGACATACTGTAACGTCTGCAGCAGCTAAACAGACTGTAATGTCTGCAGCAGGTAAACAGGCTGTAACATCTGCAGCAGGTAAACAGACTGTAATGCCTGCAGCAGGTAAACAGACTTTAACATCTGCAGCAGGTAAACAGACTGTAACGTTTGCAGCAGGTAAACAGGCTGTAACGTCTGCAGGTAAACAGACTGTAACGTCTGCAGCAGGTAAACAGACTGTAATGTCTGCTGCAGGTAAACACACAGGCTGTAACGTCTGCAGCAGGTAAACAGACTGTAATGTCTGCAGCACGTAAACAGACTGTAATGTCTGCAGCACGTAAACAGACTGTAATGTCTGCAGCAGATAAACAGACTTTAACATCAGCAGCAGGTAAACAGACTGTAACGTCTGCAGCAGGTAAACAGACTGTAACGTCTGCAGCAGGTAAACAGACTGTAACGGCTGCAGCAGGTAAACAGACTGTAACGGCTGCAGCAGGTTAACAGACTGTAACGTCTGCAGCAGGTGAACAAACTGTAACGTCTGCAGCAGGTGAACAGACTGTAAAGTCTGGAGCAGGTAAACAGGCTATAACGTCTACAGGTAAACAGACTGTAATGCCTGCAGCAGATAAACAGACTTTAACATCAGCAGCAGGTGAACAGACTATAATGTCTGCAGCAGGTAAACAGGCTATAACGTCTACAGGTAAACAGACTGTAATGCCTGCAGCAGGTAAACAGACAGGCTGTAACGTCTGCAGCAGGTAAACAGACTGTAACGTCTGCAGCAGGTAAACAGACTGTCACGTCTGGAGCAGGTAAACAGACTGTAACATCCGCAGCAGGTAAACAGACTGTAACGTCTGGAGCAGGTAAAGAGGCTGTAACATCTGCAGCAGGTAAACAAACTGTAGTGCCTGCAGCAGGTAAATAGATAGGCTGTAATGTCTGCAGCAGGCAAACAGGCTGTAACATCTGCAGCAGGTAAACAGACTGTAACGTCTGCAGCAGGTAAACAGGCTGTAACATCTGCAGCAGGTAAACAAACTGTAACGTCTGCAGCAGGTAAACAGGCCGTAATGTCTGCAGCAGGTAAACAGACTGTAATGTCTGCAGCAGGTAAATACACTGTAGTGCCTGCAGCAGGTAAATAGACAGACTGTAACGTCTGCAGCAGCTAAACAGGCTGTAACGTCTGCAGCAGGTAAACAGACAGGCTGTAACATCTGCAGCAGGTAAACAGACTGTAGCGTCTGGAGCAGGTAAACAGACAGGCTGTAACGTCTGCAGCAGGCAAACACACTGTAACGTCTGCAGCAGGTAAACAGACTGTAGTGCCTGCAGCAGGTAAATAGACATACTGTAACGTCTGCAGCAGCTAAACAGACTGTAATGTCTGCAGCAGGTAAACAGGCTGTAACATCTGCAGCAGGTAAACAGACTGTAATGCCTGCAGCAGGTAAACAGACTTTAACATCTGCAGCAGGTAAACAGACTGTAACGTTTGCAGCAGGTAAACAGACTGTAATGTCTGCTGCAGGTAAACACACAGGCTGTAACGTCTGCAGCAGGTGAACAGACTGTAAAGTCTGCAGTAGGTTAACAGACTATAATGTCTGCAGCAGGTAAACAGACTGTAAAGTCTGGAGCAGGTAAACAGACTTTAACATCAGCAGCAGGTAAACAGACTGTAACGTCTGCAGTAGGTTAACAGACTATAATGTCTGCAGCAGGTAAACAGGCTATAACGTCTACAGGTAAACAGACTGTAATGCCTGCAGCAGGTAAACAGACAGGCTGTAACGTCTGCAGCAGGTAAACAGACTGTAACGTCTGCAGCAGGTAAACAGACTGTCACGTCTGGAGCAGGTAAACAGACTGTAACATCCGCAGCAGGTAAACAGACTGTAACGTCTGCAGCAGGTAAAGAGGCTGTAACATCTGCAGCAGGTAAACAAACTGTAGTGCCTGCAGCAGGTAAATAGATAGGCTGTAATGTCTGCAGCAGGCAAACAGGCTGTAACATCTGCAGCAGGTAAACAAACTGTAACGTCTGCAGCAGGTAAACAGGCCGTAATGTCTGCAGCAGGTAAACAGACTGTAACACCAGCAGCAGGTAAACAGACTGTAATGTCTGCAGCAGGTAAACAGGCTGTAACATCTGCAGCAGGTAAACAAACTGTAACGTCTGCAGCAGGTAAACAGGCCGTAATGTCTGCAGCAGGTAAACAGACTGTAACACCAGCAGCAGGTAAACAGACTGTAATGTCTGCAGCAGGTAAACAGGCTGTAACATCTGCAGCAGGTAAACAAACTGTAACGTCTGCAGCAGGTAAACAGGCCGTAATGTCTGCAGCAGGTAAACAGACTGTAACACCAGCAGCAGGTAAACAGACTGTAATGCCTGCAGCAGGTAAATAGAAAGGCTGTAACGTCTGCAGCAGGTAAACAGGCTCTAAGGTCTGCAGCAGGTAAACAGGCTGTAATGTCTGCAGCAGGTAAACAGACAGGCTGTAACGTCTGCAGCAGGTAAACAGACTGTAACGTCTGCAGCAGGTAAAGAGACTGTAGTGCCTTCAGCAGGTAAATAGACAGACTGAAACACCTGCAGCAGCTAAACAGGCTGTAATGTCTGCAGCAGGTAAACAGACAGGCTGTAACATCTGCAGCAGGTAAACAGACTGTAATGTCTGCAGCAGGTAAACAGACAGGCTGTAACGTCTGCAGCAGGTAAACAGACTGTAACGTCTGCAGCAGGTAAACAGACTGTCACGTCTGCAGCAGGTAAACAGACTGTAACATCTGCAGCAGGTAAACAGACTGTAACGTCTGCAGCAGGTAAAGAGGCTGTAACATCTGCAGCAGGTAAACAAACTGTAGTGCCTGCAGCAGGTAAATAGAAAGGCTGTAATGTCTGCAGCAGGCAAACAGGCTGTAACATCTGCAGCAGGTAAACAGACTGTAACGTCTGCAGCAGGTAAACAGGCTGTAACATCTGCAGCAGGTAAACAAACTGTAACGTCTGCAGCAGGTAAACAGGCCGTAATGTCTGCAGCAGGTAAACAGACTGTAACACCAGCAGCAGGTAAACAGACTGTAATGCCTGCAGCAGGTAAATAGAAAGGCTGTAACGTCTGCAGCAGGTAAACAGGCTCTAAGGTCTGCAGCAGGTAAACAGGCTGTAATGTCTGCAGCAGGTAAACAGACAGGCTGTAACGTCTGCAGCAGGTAAACAGACTGTAACGTCTGCAGCAGGTAAAGAGACTGTAGTGCCTTCAGCAGGTAAATAGACAGACTGAAACATCTGCAGCAGCTAAACAGGCTGTAATGTCTGCAGCAGGTAAACAGACAGGCTGTAACATCTGCAGCAGGTAAACAGACTGTAATGTCTGCAGCAGGTAAACAGACAGGCTGTAACGTCTGCAGCAGGTAAACAGACTGTAACGTCTGCAGCAGGTAAACAGACTGTCACGTCTGCAGCAGGTAAAGAGGCTGTAACATCTGCAGCAGGTAAACAAACTGTAGTGCCTGCAGCAGGTAAATAGATAGGCTGTAATGTCTGCAGCAGGCAAACAGGCTGTAACATCTGCAGCAGGTAAACAGACTGTAACGTCTGCAGCAGGTAAACAGGCTGTAACATCTGCAGCAGGTAAACAAACTGTAACGTCTGCAGCAGGTAAACAGGCCGTAATGTCTGCAGCAGGTAAACAGACTGTAATGTCTGCAGCAGGTAAATACACTGTAGTGCCTGCAGCAGGTAAATAGACAGACTGTAACGTCTGCAGCAGCTAAACAGGCTGTAACGTCTGCAGCAGGTAAACAGACAGGCTGTAACATCTGCAGCAGGTAAACAGACTGTAGCGTCTGGAGCAGGTAAACAGACAGGCTGTAACGTCTGCAGCAGGCAAACACACTGTAACGTCTGCAGCAGGTAAACAGACTGTAGTGCCTGCAGCAGGTAAATAGACATACTGTAACGTCTGCAGCAGCTAAACAGACTGTAATGTCTGCAGCAGGTAAACAGGCTGTAACATCTGCAGCAGGTAAACAGACTGTAATGCCTGCAGCAGGTAAACAGACTTTAACATCTGCAGCAGGTAAACAGACTGTAACGTTTGCAGCAGGTAAACAGACTGTAATGTCTGCTGCAGGTAAACACACAGGCTGTAACGTCTGCAGCAGGTAAACAGACTGTAATGTCTGCAGCACGTAAACAGACTGTAATGTCTGCAGCAGATAAACAGACTTTAACATCAGCAGCAGGTAAACAGACTGTAACGTCTGCAGCAGGTAAACAGACTGTAACGTCTGCAGCAGGTAAACAGACTGTAACGGCTGCAGCAGGTTAACAGACTGTAACGTCTGCAGCAGGTGAACAAACTGTAACGTCTGCAGCAGGTGAACAGACTGTAAAGTCTGCAGTAGGTTAACAGACTATAATGTCTGCAGCAGGTAAACAGACTGTAACGTCTGCAGTAGGTTAACAGACTATAAAGTCTGCAGCAGGTAAACAGGCTATAACGTCTACAGGTAAACAGACTGTAATGCCTGCAGCAGGTAAACAGACAGGCTGTAACGTCTGCAGCAGGTAAACAGACTGTAACGTCTGCAGCAGGTAAACAGACTGTCACGTCTGGAGCAGGTAAACAGACTGTAACATCCGCAGCAGGTAAACAGACTGTAACGTCTGCAGCAGGTAAAGAGGCTGTAACATCTGCAGCAGGTAAACAAACTGTAGTGCCTGCAGCAGGTAAATAGATAGGCTGTAATGTCTGCAGCAGGCAAACAGGCTGTAACATCTGCAGCAGGTAAACAAACTGTAACGTCTGCAGCAGGTAAACAGGCCGTAATGTCTGCAGCAGGTAAACAGACTGTAACACCAGCAGCAGGTAAACAGACTGTAATGTCTGCAGCAGGTAAACAGGCTGTAACATCTGCAGCAGGTAAACAAACTGTAACGTCTGCAGCAGGTAAACAGGCCGTAATGTCTGCAGCAGGTAAACAGACTGTAACACCAGCAGCAGGTAAACAGACTGTAATGCCTGCAGCAGGTAAATAGAAAGGCTGTAACGTCTGCAGCAGGTAAACAGGCTCTAAGGTCTGCAGCAGGTAAACAGGCTGTAATGTCTGCAGCAGGTAAACAGACAGGCTGTAACGTCTGCAGCAGGTAAACAGACTGTAACGTCTGCAGCAGGTAAAGAGACTGTAGTGCCTTCAGCAGGTAAATAGACAGACTGAAACATCTGCAGCAGCTAAACAGGCTGTAATGTCTGCAGCAGGTAAACAGACAGGCTGTAACATCTGCAGCAGGTAAACAGACTGTAATGTCTGCAGCAGGTAAACAGACAGGCTGTAACGTCTGCAGCAGGTAAACAGACTGTAACGTCTGCAGCAGGTAAACAGACTGTCACGTCTGCAGCAGGTAAACAGACTGTAACATCTGCAGCAGGTAAACAGACTGTAACGTCTGCAGCAGGTAAAGAGGCTGTAACATCTGCAGCAGGTAAACAAACTGTAGTGCCTGCAGCAGGTAAATAGATAGGCTGTAATGTCTGTAGCAGGCAAACAGGCTGTAACATCTGCAGCAGGTAAACAGACTGTAACGTCTGCAGCAGGTAAACAGGCTGTAACATCTGCAGCAGGTAAACAAACTGTAACGTCTGCAGCAGATAAACAGGCCGTAATGTCTGCAGCAGGTAAACAGACTGTAACACCAGCAGCAGGTAAACAGACTGTAATGCCTGCAGCAGGTAAATAGAAAGGCTGTAACGTCTGCAGCAGGTAAACAGGCTCTAAGGTCTGCAGCAGGTAAACAGGCTGTAATGTCTGCAGCAGGTAAACAGACAGGCTGTAACGTCTGCAGCAGGTAAACAGACTGTAACGTCTGCAGCAGGTAAAGAGACTGTAATGTCTGCAGCAGGTTAACAGGCTGTAACGTCAGCAGGTAAACAGACTGTAATGTCTGCAGCAGGTAAACAGACTGTAATGTCTGCAGCAGGTAAACAGACTGTAACATCAGCAGCAGGTAAACAGACTGTAATGTCTGCAGCAGGTAAACAGACTGTAACATCAGCAGCAGGTAAACAGACTGTAACATCAGCAGCAGGTAAACAGACTGTAATGTTTTCAGCAGGTAAACAGACTGTAGTGCCTGCAGCAGGTAAATAGACAGGCTGTAACGTCTGCAGCAGGTAAACAGGCTCTAAGGTCTGCAGCAGGTAAACAGGCTGTAACATCTGCAGCAGGTAAACAGACTGTCACGTCTGGAGCAGGTAAACAGACTGTAACATCCGCAGCAGGTAAACAGACTGTAACGTCTGCAGCAGGTAAAGAGGCTGTAACATCTGAAGCAGGTAAACAAACTGTAGTGCCTGCAGCAGGTAAATAGACAGGCTGTAACATCTGCAGCAGGTAAACAGACTGTAACGTCTGCAGCAGGTAAACAGGCTGTAACGTCTGTAGGTAAACAGACTGTAATGTCTGCAGCAGGTAAACAGACTGTAATGTCTGCAGCAGGTAAACAGACTGTAACGTCTGCAGCAGGTAAACAGGCTGTAACGTCTGCAGGTAAACAGACTGTAATGTCTGCAGCAGGTAAACAGACTGTAACGTCTGCAGCAGGTAAACAGAATTTAACATCTGCAGCAGGTCAACAGACTGTAATGTCTGCAGCAGGTAAATAGACTGTAATGTCTGCAGCAGGTAAATAGACTTTAACATCAGCAGCAGGTAAACAGACTGTAACGTCTGCAGCAGGTAAACAGAATTTAACATCTGCAGCAGGTCAACAGACTGTAATGTCCGCAGCAGGTAAACACGCTGTAACGTCTGCAGCAGGTAAACAGACTGTAATGTCTGCAGCAGGTAAACAGACTGTAATGTCTGCAGCAGGTAAACAGACTGTAACGTCTGCAGCAGGTAAACAGACTGTAATGTCTGCAGCAGGTAAACAGACTGTAATGTCTGCAGCAGGTAAATAGACTTTAACATCTGCAGCAGGTCAACAGACTGTAATGTCCGCAGCAGGTAAACAGGCTGTAACGTCTGTAGCAAGTAAACAGACTGTAATGTCTGTCAGCACTCTGACATCTCTCCATTAGTGCATGTCCATAGGATCCTGTTTGTGCATGTGTGTGTTGCATGACTTACAGAGTGTAAAAACAGAATTTCCCCTTGCGGGATCAATAAAGTAAAATCTTAATGTTGTCTGTGTTTTGCTAAAGTGCTACAATTATCTTAGAATTAGCCTAAATGCAGTTAGCACTGAGCTATCTTCTGGTTCTTCATTAATCGACATATTAGCCCTTTTATCTCATTGTTTTCAATGTTTTTGTTTGATGTTTGGTATTAAAATCTTTATTTCTTACACAAAGGAACATTATTATTAAATTCTCCCCACAGAGCACACAGCCTTCCGGATTTTAATGTTATAATAGTTTAACTCATTAAAATCCCATGTTCGCTCTGTTTTAACGCATTAATCGGTGTTCGCTGAATGACAGCCACTCTGACGGCCCGCTACACTCTCTGACAGAGGGCGGGGCTTACGTGACATTCCAGCGTCCTACGTCAAAACTCAGAACCTGATTGGTAGAAGAACCAGGTTGCATCCATTTCCACGCTCGCTATTGGCTACTGTTGATGTCACTCAGATGATCCTCAGCGCGGTGACAGATGTCTTTGGAAGAAGGAGGAAAAAAACAAAAAACAAACATAATCTGAGTGTGGCAGCCATCTTGGTTCCGCTGGCTCCGGCAGGGAGAGAGAGGGAAAAGGGAAAGAGGACGGAGAGGAGGCCGGGCGGGGACCGACGCAGCTTGGATGTTTGTTTGTGTTCAGTCAGGGTTAGATTACTCGACGAAGCAGCCCCGCACTTGGGGAGTCTCTGCGGTGGGTAGTCGCGGTTTGTGGTTTTCCTACGCGGTTTCACTCAGGAAACCCGCAACAATCAAACCAGGAGGACAGCTAGCCGTGGAGCTAAGCTAACGGCTAACCGGACCAGCTCGCTGTTCGGTGACCGAGCTGTGGTGACCGGCGGCGGAGTGAACCTTCAGCCTCGCTCGGGAACATCCAGGCTGACTGTGGAGAGCTCTGACCCGGGTCACACAGCGGGCCATGGTGTGATAACCCTGGGTAAAGTCTCCCTAGGTGTTAGCCCGCTGGAGGAGCTGGAGGCTGTGTGAGAATGTGGAGCCTCGGCTTAATCCCTCTCGGAAGCATAATCCGTGTTCATGGATGAAATGTCCCGTTTAATGCCTGACAAGGTGGCTATTCTCCCGCATTAGATACATCGACAGTCCCGGTAAAATCCCATTGTTCAGTTGTTGGTGACAGTCCGGGATTTGAAGCCGGTTCCTCCCGCTGACAGCTGCATCTCTGTGCCCGGGCCGGAGCTCACACACCCGGGCAGGACTCCGCTCATCACCCGGCTCTTCTTCAGGTTAAACCGTGCACACCGGGCCTGCTCAGGTGTTTGGACCGGTACATGTTGCAGAGACTCGGTGTCATCTGCATGAAGCTGTTCGTTTAAAGGGACGATTATACTGACCGAGTGTGTGCGCGAAATAAAGAGTTCAGTCTGTGAGCAGCCATGGGCTCAGCCGTCAGAGCGGCCTTCAGCCTACTCCTCCTGTCCTTCTGCTCAGGTGAGGGCACCTGGTCAACACACACTGTACAGACACACAAACACACACTGTACAGAAACACGAACACACACTGTACAGACACACAAACACACACTCACTGTACAAACACACTCTGTACACACACACACACTGTACACACACACACACACACACTGTACAAACACACTCTGCACACACACACACTGTACAGACACACACACACACACTGTACAAACACACTCTGTACACACACACACACTGTACACACACACACACACACACTGTACAAACACACTCTGCACACACACACACTGTACAGACACACAAACACACACTGTACACACGCACTGTAGAAACAGACTCTGTACACACACACACTGTACACACACACTTTACACACATACACTGTGTACACACACACACACACACACACACACACTGTACATGCATACTGTATACACACACACACACACACACTCACTGTACAAACACACACACAAACACACACTGTACAGAAACATACTACACACACTCTCACTGTAAAAACACACTGTACACACACACTGTACAAACACACTGTACAGACACACAGTACACACTGTGTACACACACACACACACACACACTGTATACACACTGTTCACACACTACACTGTACACACATTGTACACACACACATTGTACACACTTTATACACACACACAATCTGTACACACACACTGTATACACACTGTACACACACACACACACTGTGTGTACACACTGTGTTCAAAAATAAAAATAAAATAAAAACTTTGGTTGTTGAAGCGATCACATTCACAGTTCATACCCTTGTTGGCGACCTAGGTTTTACTCATTTTCATAATGTAATTTTCTATTTTGCATTTACATCAATTAAGGACACCTACAACTTCTGTTTCAAATAACATCACCAAACTGCACACTCTGAAGACTGAGGTTTACTACCAAGAAGATAAGCATATCTACATTGTTTTAGTTAGGAGCATTGTGGTGTGACTGTGTTTCCAGCTGTGCTGAAGATTCACTCGGATGCTTCACTTAAACACAGATTTACAGTCCACATACCACAACAACGGCAGGCGAGTTTCATTTACCATAAAATCTGGACTATAAGCCCCACCGGTATTAGACGCACCTTGTTTTTGAAGGTCTCTCAGAGAGAAAAAACTGTTTAAACTGTCTTGTCTGTGTGACGATTTCTATTGTGTTCAGTAACGTCAACAACAAGCAGTTTCTGTTAACTGTGTCGCTCGTTTAGTTCCGTCTGTTTTCACTTTCGGTAGTTTGCTCTCCTACTAACTACAGTACGGTAGTTGAGCTCTCAGCCTGCAGGGAAAGTTGTGAAGCTGAGGCACAGACCGGCTGGCTTGACTCCGCTGGTCACTCTTTAACTGCAACATATGACTCTTTCACTCAAACGAGCACTCAACAAGGTTTATTTAGGGAACAACATACCACTGTTTTCTGTGAATGAACGATGATGACCTCATGAATAAGTCTCCCTCCTCCACTTTGATGTTAGCCGGTTACCTTTCTAGCAGGGTTATCAGCTCTGCAGTCATAGTGGCCACGGTGACGGGGGTCTACATAGGCGCGGACCTCTGCTGGGGCGTGCTGTGCACTACAACCCCTCACCTCAATACATTATATTTGAGTTGAAAAAGTAGCGTTTGTATTTTCGCCGGTTTTAAAAGTCATACCGCCGGGATTTCTAAATACTGTGGTATACTGTAATACCGCCCAAGCCTAACACACACAGACACACATACACACCAACACACACACAAAAACACACCAACACACACAAAAACACGTACACACACACAGTACACGTACAGACACGCACACACTGTACACGTACACACACACACACACACACACACACACGCACAGATGATACTTGGGCGCTCAGGTAGATTTCCCACCTGTTTTTATTAAATTTTTAATTTATTCATAAATTTCTGCGTGCGCGAGAGAGCGCAGGGTGGAGTGCGTCTGGACCTGACGGCTCTGATACTGCAAAACCAAGAGAGCAGTATCACATCAGCTTCAGAGAAAGAGAGAGAAGGTCCACTGTCCGTACATCCTTCTTACTCATCAAAACTGAAGCTTATCAGGGCTTAGTTAAAAAAAAAAAAAAAAAACAGAATATCTGTTATTTATTTTGTGGAACTTTTCAAAACGCGAGGTGTAGTCGTCGTTTTTATGACTGTGCACATGCGTGGATAAATTGAGCAGATTAAAATTGTTTGTTGCAAAAACTAAATTAATTTATAAGGAAAAACATATTTAATGTAAATACAAGCCTAATATTAAAGGGGATATATTCTGAAAAATCCACTTGTTCAGATTTTTTTAACTTTTTAACCTGAGTGTCTACTGACCCACAAAATGTGAAATAAACCCATCCAGTCCTTTGTTGGTGGTCTGCATAAGTCTTACAACACAGAGAAAAATGCTCCGTTTCAAATGTGAAATTCAAGGTGTATGAACGTGTTATTAACGAGTCCTCCATTGTATGAACGTGTTACTAACGAGTCCTCAAGTGTATGAACGTGTTATTAACGAGTCCTCAAGTGTATGAACGTGTTATTAACGAGTCCTCCATTGTATGAACGTGTTACTAACGAGTCCTCAGGTGTATGAACGTGTTATTAACAAGTCCTCAGGTGTATGAACGTGTTATTAACGAGTCCTCAGGTGTATGAACGTGTTATTAATGAGTCCTCAGGTGTATGAACGTGTTATTAACGAGTCCTCATTGTATGAACGTGTTATTAACGAGTCCTCCATTGTATGAACGTGTTACTAACGAGTCCTCAGGTGTATGAACGTGTTATTAACAAGTCCTCAGGTGTATGAACGTGTTATTAACGAGTCCTCAGGTGTATGAACGTGTTATTAACGAGTCCTCATTGTATGAACGTGTTACTAACGAGTCCTCAGGTGTATGAACGTGTTATTAACGAGTCCTCAGGTGTATGAACGTGTTACTAACGAGTCCTCAGGTGTATGAACGTGTTATTAACGAGTCCTCCATTGTATGAACGTGTTACTAACGAGTCCTCAGGTGTATGAACGTGTTATTAACGAGTCCTCAGGTGTATGAACGTGTTACTAACGAGTCCTCAGTTGTATGAACGTGTTATTAACTAGTTCTCACTTCTCCTCAGGTGCGATCCTGGGCCGCTCAGACACTCAGGAGTGTGTCCATTATAACTACAGCCCTTCGTCCTCCTCGTCATTGTCATCCTCGTCAGGTTTGGAGAGTCGGGGAAACCTTAGCAAGGTGGTCACCTGCTCAGGAGAGAAAGACAAGAGACTGCACTGCTTTGCCACCTGGAAGAATGTGTCAGGCGTGATCCAGGTAGTCAAACAAGGCTGCTGGCTGGATGACGTCAACTGTTACGACAGGTAACCGTCACAAAATTATAGGACATGTAACTAAGTACAGGTAACTATGAGGACAGGTATCTGTTAGGACAGCTAACTACGAGGACAGGTAACTGTGAGGACAGGTAACTGTTAGGACAGGTAACTACGAGGACAGGTATCTGTTAGGACAGGTAACTAAGGACAGGTAACTGTTACGACAGGTAACTAAGGACAGGTAACTGTTAGGACATGTAACTGTTAGGACAGGTAACTGCGAGGACAGGTATCTCTTAGGACAGGTAACTAAGGACAGGTATCTGTGAGGACAGGTATCTGTTAAGACAGGTAAAGGTGTGGACAGGTCACTGTCACAAAATGACTCTGATAGGACAGGTAACTGTGAGGACAGGTAACTGTGAGGACAGGTAACTTTTAGGACAGGTAACTGTGAGGACAGGTAACTGTGAGGACAGGTAACTTTTAGGACAGGTAACTGTTGGGACCGGTCACTTTTAGGACAGGTAACTTTTAGGACAGGTAACTGTGAGCACAGGTAACTTTTAGGACAGGTAACTGTGAGGACATGGTACATGATGTGACAGACAACTGACCTTCCTCCTCCTCCCCTTGCTCCCCCATCTCTTCTTTGCCCTCCTCCTCCTCCTCTTCTGTCCCTCCTCTTCTTTCTCCTCATCCTGCTCCTCTTCTCTTCTTCTCTCCTCCTCCTCTCTCCTGCTCCTTCTCCTCCTCCTCTTTCTCCTCATCCTGCTCCTCTTCTCTTCTTCTCTCCTCCTCCTCTCTCCTGCTCCTTGTCCTCCTCCTCTTTCTCCTCCTCCTGCTCTTCTCTTCTTCTCCTCCTCCTCTTCTGTACCCTCCTCCTCCTTCTCCTCTTTTCTTCTCTCCTCCTCCTCTCTCCTGCTCCTTCTGCTCGTCCACCTCTTCTTTCTCCTCCTCCTCCTCTGATCTCCTCCTCTTCTTTCTCCTCCTCCTCCTCTTCCTCCTCTCTCCTGCTCCTTCTGCTCCTGCTGCTCCTGCTGACAGGGATGAGTGTGTGGAGAGGAAGGACTCTCCTGATGTCTTCTTCTGCTGCTGTGAAGGAAGTTTGTGTAACAACAAGTTTTTCTACGGTCCTGACAGCAACCTGCCGCAGATACAAAGTAAGATCACCTGTTCACACGATCACCTGTTTACATGTTCACCTGTTTACATGAACACCTGTTTACATGCTCACCTGTTTACATGCTCACCTGTTTACCTGAATTCATCTGATCAACACCTGAAAACATTAGCTCCACTGAGCATGTACACGACACCCCTGACTCACTACATCACACGCATACATTATCCAGAAGGCCTCCTTCTTAAAGGGCCAATAACAGCAGCTCCTGACGGAGGTCCAGGTGGAACAACTCTGATGGGAAAATCTCTCCTTAATGATTCATCATAACTTCTGTCTGAACATGAATTTCATTAAATATAAAACAGCCGTTAAACGTTTACTTCATTCTCATGTCATGACGTGTGACATTTCTGTTGCTGAATGTACTTTTTTTCTTTATTGTTGCTATAGCAACAAACAAACCAGTGCAACCGAAGACTCCGGTGCTGACCGCTCTGATGTACTCACTGCTTCCCATCATGGCCCTCATCGCCATCATCCTCTTCTCCTTCTGGATGTACCGACATCACAAACTGGCCTACCCACCTGTCCTGGTGCCGACACAGGTGAGACACACACACACACACACACACACAGCTTTACACTTACATGTTGTGGAACATGTTGCACACCTGTGAGGGTGAATAATGATGACACAGGTGTGTGAACCCTTCTTACCTGTGAATGTGAATCATGATGAGGACACAGGTGTGTGAACCCTTCTTACCTGTGAGGGTGAATAATGATGACACAGGTGTGTGAACCCTTCTTACCTGTGAATGTGAATCATGATGAGGACACAGGTGTGTGAACCCTTCTTACCTGTGAGGGTGAATAATGATGACACAGGTGTGTGAACCCTTCTTACCTGTGAGGGTGAATCATGATGAGGACACAGGTGTATGAACCCTTCTTACCTGTGAAGGTGATATTCCTGAAATAGGTGTACTAACAGATTCACTGTTCTTTCACCTGTAGCCCAAATATCAAATACCTGTGTAAGCCCATCTAAATCTAAATATCTAAATGAGCATACATTTATATAGTTTACCACATTACATGCAACAACTCGCATTGTAAGAACACCTTCTCAGCGCTCTGTCATCTCACCTGCTGTTATCAGGGTCGGGCAGAGCGACGTGCAGCGTGAGTGGTCAAGCGACTGAGAGAGAGGGAGCGGTGATATGAGCGGAGAGGAGCAGGGATTTTGACAATCTGACAGTTTGCTTATAGTTAACATCATATAAAGGGCTATATTTAACACTTTCGGGGTTAAAGGCAGCGGCCTCCAGATCTGTTCGTTCAACTTTGTCTTCAGTCAGAACGGGCTCTTTTGAGGTCTAAGTTTCGATCTTCTGATAGCCCATTTTATTGTTTATTACACGTCCTCCTTCCCACGCCTTACGATTTCATGAGCTGCCATAAAACTTGAAACAGTCGTACAGTTTAATGTCGAAGTAATCCGTTACTTAAAGTTTGCTTTGCTTCCTGCAGAAATCGCCCTTGTTCTAGAAATGTCTCTAAACATTACTTTTCATTGATTCACATCTCTGGCAACTGATTACTCAAGCCTACAAAAAAGGCAAAATGCAGGAGGGAGGACAAACTGTGAGCCATTGCGCGTCTGCTCAGCCTGTATGTATGTGCACGCTCCCGCTGTGTCTCTTTCTCTCAGGCTGGAGGGGGCTGCACGTTAAGAAATATCCCTGTAATATTATTTGGTCGCGGAGGGAAACTTAAATGATGGAACCTCAATATCGATAATTAATGGATATCAACATGATTAAAACTGGTTGCAAACGCAAATAGCGTTCCCGGAGGCAGAGAGAGACAGAGGCAGCCAGGTGAGAGTCTGTAATCATCATTTCAGGGAGAGTCAGGGAGAATTCAGCTGAACAGAGTGAAGCAGTAAACTTTACAAAATATTGCAATATATATTGCAGGAAAAAAATATTGCAATATGAGTTTTTACCAATATGGTGCAGCCCTACCGGTTAGTATTACCTGTGGATGTTCTCCGTATGGCATGATGACCACTCTTGGTAGTCCACCTGTATTTCTCTCCTCCTGACTCTGTCTCTCTCTCAGCACGCCTTTCATATCATGGTTGAGGTAAGAAGATTAATCCGTGCCTTCATCACTGCTTTCTATTATTTTCTCACTTTCAGGTTTGAGTTTGCATCTTTGTTGTCCTCCAGCCTGCCGCTTCTTCTCTCCAGCACTGTTTTTTTGTTTGTTTGTTGTTGTTGTTTACATGAATGCTGCTGATGTTGATGTGCACGGATCAATGGATGATCTGACTGATCATGATGTCCTGTAAAAACACTTTTGTTCTGTTCACTTCTGTTCAATATCCTGTCTCAACGTTATCAGCTATCACAGTCCTGGGGAGTATTCCATCAACGTAGCTAAAGAAAGCTCACCTGAAAAAGTCAGACTGAAACTAGTAATAACGCTGAAACTCACCTGATGGAACGGTCTTTTGATAGTCTGTTTCTACATGTCGGACATTCTTTGACACACGGCTAAACTAAGCTCCACAGTTAGCCTGGTCCGGAGCAGACTGGTTTCCCAGCGCAAGTTACCATGGTAACTCAGCGAGGATTCATATTAGCTACAGTGATGGAACCAAACTCCCATTTAAAAGAGCCAGACTAATGACCTCCTGCTTTTACCTGTGCTGTGTTTACCTGTGATGTGTTTATCTGTCCTGTGCTGTGTTTACCTGTGATGTGTTTATCTGTGATGTGTTTATCTGTCCTGTGATGTGTTTATCTGTCCTGTGCTGTGTTTACCTGTGCTGTGTTTACCTGTGCTGTGTTTACCTGTGATGTGTTTATCTGTCCTGTGCTGTGTTTACCTGTGCTGTGTTTACCTGTGATGTGTTTATCTGTCCTGTGATGTGTTTATCTGTCCTGTGCTGTGTTTACCTGTGATGTGTTTATCTGTCCTGTGCTGTGTGTTTACCTGTGCTGTGTTTACCTGTGCTGTGTGTTTACCTGTGCTGTGTTTACCTGTGCTGTGTGTTTACCTGTCCTGTGTTTACCTGTCCTGTGTTTACCTGTGCTGTGTTTACCTGTCCTGTGTTTAACTGTCCTGTGCTGTGTGTGTTTACCTGTGCTGTGTGTGTTTACCTGTGTGTGTGTTTACCTGTGCTGTGTGTGTTTACATGGGCTGTGTTTACCTGTGCTGTGTGTGTTTACATGTGCTGTGTTTACCTGTCCTGTGTTTATCTGTCCTGTGCTGTGTGTTTACCTGTGCTGTGTATACCTGTGCTGTGTGTGTTTACATGTGCTGTGTTTACCTGTGCTCACCAGAAGGTGTCACTGTTTGAGATGACAAAATGAGCGTCTCTCACCGGACATTTTAAATACATGACAAACACATTTATTATCATAAACTCTCTGAAACTCAGGCCCCCTGTGTTCTCTCCTGCAGGACCCTGGCCCCCTCCCCCCCTCCCCCATACTGGGACAGAAGCCGCTGCAGTTACTGGAGATCAAAGCCAGGGGGCGCTTCGGCTGCGTCTGGAAGGCTCAGCTGCTCACTGAATATGTTGCTGTAAAAATCTTTTCCATCCAGGTTTGTCTGAGCTGCCCTGAACGCACCACAGCCCTCACACATCAGCTGTCATGACCTCAATATTTCTAATGACCATGCACAGGTGAGACTATTCACAGGTGAGACTATTCACAAGTGAGACTATTCACAAGTGAGACAATTCACAGGTGAGACTATTCACAGGTGAGACTATTCACAAGTGAGACAATTCACAGGTGAGACTATTCACAGGTGAGACTATTCACAAGTGAGACAATTCACAGGTGAGACAATTCACAAGTGAGACTATTCACAGGTGAGACTATTCACAAGTGAGACTATTCACAGGTGAGACTATTCACAGGTCAGACTATTCACAAGTGATCCTAAGGGTTAGAATTTTCACAGGTGAGATTATGCACTGGTGAGATTATGTACAGGTGATGAGACGCATGCACACTACGCTAGCTGGGAAGATCAAACCAAAATTCGAAATTTCATCTCATCTGGTCTATTTGTTTTCTAAAATATTAATGTGTGTGTGTGTTCAGGATAAGCAGTCGTGGCAGAATGAGTACGACATGCTGAATGTGAATGGGATGCGACACGAGAACCTGCTGCAGTTTATCGGAGCCGAGAAGCGAGGAAGTCACCTGGACATGGAGCTGTGGCTCGTCACCGCCTACCATGAGAAGGTAGGGCCCCCTGCTGGACATCAAAGGAACTGACAATAATATATAAATATATGTTTAAATCCCCACAAACTCAAAGAGTTATAAAGGATGCTGCAATGATTGAACAGTTTGATAATACTGAAATAATTGCATTATTCAAACAAAAAAATATATAATTATATCACTGTGCGTGTGTGTGTGTGTGTTCAGGGCTCTCTCACAGACTACCTGAAGGCCAACGTGCTCTCCTGGTCTGAGCTTTGTCTCATTGCTCAGTCGATGTCTCGAGGTCTCGCATACCTGCACGAAGACATACCTGGACACAAAGACGGACACAAACCTGCCATTGCACACAGGTACAGACACGCACACACACACACACAGGTGTATTGTTCGGATCCTCGGTGTCTGAAGGGAAGTGTTTTTTTTTTTTCAGGGACTTTAAGAGTAAGAACGTTCTACTGAAGTCTGATCTGACTGCCTGCATCGCAGACTTCGGCCTCGCTCTCTGCTTTGAGGCGGGGAAATCTGCAGGAGACACACACGGACAGGTGAGTCAGCCTGAGAGAGCACACCTGGACAAGCTCCAGGTGATGATGGAACAGTTCACGATCAGAACCCCCCTGGTTGCTGGTGGATGAAGCAGCTCTGACTTGATCATTCATGTCACTCCTGGTAGTTTCCAACCTGAGGCTCTAGGTCCCTTACAGGGCGCACAGAGGACCTCAAAGAGGACATAGGACAGTCTTTTCAGGGTGAACTGTAAACCAGTGGATCTGAGACCGAAACTTTACATTACACACACACACACACACACACACACACACACACACACACACACACACACACACACACACACACACACACACACACACACACACACACACACACACAGAAACTCCATACTACAGACTTTGTTCTGACCTGAGCTTTCAGAGGTCCAGAGGTGTAAAACAGCTGTTTCCCTGTTTTCTCTGTCGGTGTGTCCTTTCACACCATGAACATCACCTGCTTACACACTTTTGTGATAATAAACCTGAGCTCTCTGAGGCAGAGACACACCTGTCCATTCTCTGACAACACCTGTGTGTCCCTGTGTGTGTCCTCTTGTGTGTGTCAGGTGGGGACCAGGAGGTACATGGCCCCTGAGGTTCTGGAGGGGGCCATCAACTTCCAGAGGGACTCCTTCCTAAGGATCGACATGTACGCTCTGGGCCTCGTGCTGTGGGAGCTCGCCTCCCGCTGCAAGGCTGCTGACGGTGAGTTACTCACAAGCCCCTCTCTCTCATAAGCCCCCTCCCCTCCACACAAGCCCTAATGAAAGCCCCCTCACACCACAGCCCCCTCCCTCACTTTAGGTGTCCATGGAGTTGAATGAAGCTCTCGATTAAATCTGAGACCCGTCTTGGGGCCTCATTTAAGCGGAGCTCTTTGCGTGGGAATGTTCTTACGCACTCATTATGAACAGAGTGGAATTTAACACCTTGCACTTTCACCTAGGAATGCAAGTCAATATAAGCCCAGCTCCGACCGCGCTTACAGCGCTGACCCCACTTACAGCTCCGACAACGCTTACAGCTCCGACCACGCTTACAGCTTACAGATCTGACCACGCTTACATTGCCGACCACGTTTCCATGTTCGGGTGCTTTTGTCTGGTTTGAAACAGAAGTGTTGTCTAATTGGTCTCAAAACCTTAAAAAGAGCGCTGTGACGGGCGTTTGAAATGTTCACGGCTCGTTGTGCGTTATTAGATGTTTGCGTTATTTATTTATTTATTTTTGGGTTTTTTTTAAATTATTTTATTTATTATTTATTTATTGAATTTATTATTATTTGTATTTTTTATTATTATTGTTTTATGTATTATGTATTATTATTATTATTATTTTTTAAATACTTTTTTTTAATTTTTTTTTTATATATATATATTTTTTTTTTTATTATTGTTTTTTATTCAACCTCACCCTACTCTCATTTCTGTTGCTATGAAGCTCCTTTTCTTTGCTCTCATTGGGCCTCATTCACTTAAATGTGCGTAGAAATGTTCTTACTATGCGCATAAAATAAGTGCATACGCAAAATCACCGTCAGATTCATGACACGTGCGTACCAGCATATTTTGTTCTCACCACCTTGCGTGTGTTAGTGAATCAGAATCATTCTAAGGGTGCGTTCGAATTGTCCCTCCTATCTCCTTTCATTATCCACTTTACCTTAACCCCGGAAGCATTTAAGTGGCGGCCATGATAAGAGCCGTTCGAATTCTCTAAAAGTTAAGGAAAGGTGGGTCAATGCTTCCTTTATAACCTCCTTTAGCATAGGATACACCGGACCATCCTTTACGAAAGGAGATGAGATATGCCGCCCCACAATTCCTTGCGGCCGCAACATTTAAAGCGAGTCGCGCATCCGACCGTTCACGAACATTAACGATGATCGTAAAGTGACACAGATGATGTTTTATTCAACATATTTAATTCACTTAAGAATGTTTTGTGCAGTTGTATATTTGTATGCTTAAAATATTATGTGTAGGTTATATCTTATATCTTTCATCATTAATGTAACAATTCATTTCATATAATCATATTTATTTTGATGTTGATTTCTGAGTGGACAGGAAGGTGATGGTTTCACTTTTCTTACTTGTAGCCTGGTAGTCTATATTGCTTTAATTTCAATCCCAACCTTGTGGTAATTAGGATTATTTCACCGGTAAGAAGGCACAGGGGAAAGTTTTTTAGATGCGTTTTTTGTAGTCCATTTTCGGAACATTGTAGTTTCAACACGGCGGACTCACGTCATTATCCTCTCCGCCGGCCCGTCGCATTTAATGACGTCGCCTAGTGGAAAATGCGGTCGGATTGTCAGAGCAACGAGATCGCCTTTCCCTAAGTCCTTTATGAATTCTCCTCTCATGAATTCACCTTTCCTTGACCTCATGACGTTTTCGCGGGGTTAAGGCAAAGTGGATAGTGAAAGGAGATAGGAGGGACAATTCGAACGCACCCAATATCGTCCGGCGCGTGCCCGCAACCTGCAGTCAGCATACTACCACGCCCCATCTCTCCATATAAGGATATCCGATTGGTGTATTGGACGAGAACGGTGAGGTGGAGACACGTAGAAGTTTTTATGAGATGGCCCCAAAAGGTAAAAAAGATTGGTGTGTCTGGGGGCTTACATACCGTTACAGTGAATTAGGACCTACATGTGCCAGTGGCAGAAATTCTGTACGTGCCTCGGCAGTCGCAATCAGCTGATCGCTCATTCGTCACACTCTTCAAACATGTTCTGATGGTCTGATGCGCTCTCTTCTGAAGGCACCGGCTGCAATTTCTTTCAGCAAGGCTAGATCTCTACACTTTCTGAGACGTAAATCACAATCATATATGTTCCCTGCATGCTCTTAATTAAAGTCAGATTATTCAGATGGTTTTGGTAACAGATATGTGGTATTTCGTGGGAGTGATCGATAATTAGATTTAAGACTTTAGATTTAAGGGTGAAAAGGCATACATTTCATGATTAATTAATACTACATTCAGTCAATGCATCAGTTAATTCACATTTTTAATATTTTTATTTTTTTAAATATTTTTATTTTTTTAAATATATACATTTATATAGGCTGTATATATTTATTTGTTGAATGTATTTTTAATATGTCGTGCATTAAGTTGAAAGATTTGTTAACATTTTCTGAGAAAGCTGGTCAATCATTTGTGCGTACGCATGGTCTCAGGAAGTTCTATTTTTGTTCGCAGAGTAAGAACAAATTTAATTAAGAATATATTGATGAAACCCAGATTTGTACTTCAAACGTTCGCACGGTTTAAGCACATATTTGTGCGTACGCACTGTTAGTGAATGAGGCCCATTGGCCCTCACTTATCAAACGTTCTTACGACAGAATAATGGGTGTACGGTCATTACCATTAAAGTTCGGCACTCCGGTCTCAGCTGGTGTACGCACATCTTCAACTCAGTGTGGACTCTGTCTGTCGGAGAATCATTAGATCAGACTATAACAGTGGTAGATAGAGGTTCACACATTTACTGTTAGATAACTCATCTAAAATGTATTTTATATTTATATTATTATATATATACGCTTCACCTCTATCGATCTCTGTAGACTACTTTTTAAATAATTCTGAGCAGCGAGCTGTCAGCTGATTTCTTTAGTTGTGTTATATTTGATGAATTTATGTTTGTTTAATCGATTTACTTTAAAGATTAGAGAGGCTGCTTTCAGTAAATACATGTTAAACATTCATGCGCACAGGAATATCACTGCAGAAAATACTGAGACAAATTAAAACAGAAAAACTAAAAACAGTTTCTTTAAAAGGACAGAAAAACCTCCAGAGATACTAAATACAACTTTTAGCCTCTGAAATATGAAATATTTAAGAATACAGAACATCAACATTATCATAACTAATCGGTATGTCTGGAGATTTAAATCATCAATAATAAGCTGATGTGCCACATGCGTAATCACGCACAGCAGACGCTCTCAGGACAGACTACATGTGACATAATAACGAATAAAGAAATCCGGGGTCTGTAAGACGGAGTCAGGACCTTTTTATATGTAAGTGTTAAATTCTTATGTTTGAAAAGTAGGCCATTCAGATGACAAATACACATTACACAGCGTCTGGTCAAACACTTTCGTCAAACCAGGACGTTTCAGGTTTCTCTTCTCTTTTAAAGTCTCATTAATGGCAAGCACGGAGCCCGTTAGTGCAGCCGAAGTTATCCGACACAGATGCAGGCTCGCCTGTACCACTTGGGCCTGATATCGAGGCTGAACCGATGAAAGAAGCCATATCTCCATGCCGTAAACTCTGGGGGCAAGGACAGCTGAACCGTGAATATAAAGGGCCGTGGTATTTAAATGATGATTGTTTCTAGCCGCCACACTTATCACCACCCGGTCATGAGAAGGCTGTGATCAGCCAGAGACGCATGTTTCATAGGTCCCATGTGGATCCTGTCGTACGATGGTTTCTACACCAGATTGATGCGTGAGGGCTGTTGTCTTTATTCCGGCGAGGTAAATATATTCTGGTGGTTTTTAAAGAGGTGTGTTGTTACCATATATGGTTAATTGGGTTTTCAGAATGCAAACATGCTCGAGCCTGCTGCTTTAGAACATGTGGGATTCATCAACACTGATTACCTACCGATGTGCGTACGATCGCCGTCCTCATGTTTGATAAATACAGATTTTTTTGTACTTTAGCACATTCTAAATTTAAACCGTAAGAATGTAGAACACTTTCTATGCACTGTTGATAAACGAGGCCCCTGGACTCTGAGTTCTGAACTCCCTACAAATCTGGCTTTTTGTCAGAATTTAAATATACAAAGGTCATATTTTTGTCTCACACAGTTCTCAAACCCCCTCCCCCCCACAGGTCCTGTGGACGAGTACATGCTGCCGTTTGAGGAAGAGGTGGGTCAGCATCCGTCTCTGGAGGACATGCAGGAAGTGGTCGTCCATAAGAAGCTGAGGCCGACACTGAGAGAGTGCTGGCAGAAACACTCTGTGAGTCACACTACATTACCCACAATACACTGCTCACACTCAAGCCATAACAGACTGTTCACCCATGAATCTAGGGTCAGAGCTGCCCCTAGTGCTGAAGAGCAGCATTGATAACAGCAAGAAGGCCGGTCCTCACACAGCATGTACATTTTTACAGTCCCTGCATGCTTAAACAAGAACATGTGTGTGGTATAGTTCAGTATTAGAGCTCCTCCTGGTGGCTGGTAGATTAACTGCAGCTCTGTTTGGCACCCCCTGCAGGGTCTGGTGGTCCTTTGTGAGACTATCGAGGAGTGCTGGGATCACGAGGCCGAGGCTCGGCTGTCTGCCGGCTGTGTGGAGGAGCGCGTCGTTCAGATGCAGCGGCAAAGTAGCATCACGGCGCCTGAGGAGATCGTCACAGTTGTTACCATGGTAACCAATGTGGACTACCCACCTAAAGAGTCGAGTTTATGACAAAGCAGAGGACCAATCAGGACGGAGTATGGACTCCCACAGTGAGCTTTCCGTCTTTGAACACAAACAGAGGGTGGGGGCAGGTCAGGTGACCCACCAGGTGATCTGTTGACCCACCAGGTGAGCGGTTGACCAACCAGGTGAGCTGGAGGACAGCATGTTGCCTTTATCTCTCTCTGCTACACTGGCGTCCATCCTCTGACATCAGTTCCTGTTTTGTATAACAAAATAAAATACTTCCTTTTAGAGTTTTTCTACACAATTTGACAGGAAACAGTTTAATGTTTTCAGAATAAAAGGGTGACTGTGTTTAGTTTGATGATGATAAGAAACAGCTTGAATGTCTGAATCACTGCTGTTTATTGAAACAGATTATTTTACTTTGATGATGATCTTCATCAACATCACAAACACTAAATATTTTTAAATCATTGAAACATTTCCACTTTCATCTTTTTATCGTAAACACCAGAAAACACACAAAGTGACACATTTGATTAACTTTAAATAAAATCTGAAGCTCGCTTAGTTTCAAAGACTGTTTAAAAGATTCAAGGTTACCGTAAAGTCTGGTATTTAAGACTCAGTCTGTGTTTGGGGTCTCTCAGAGGTCAAAAGGTTTAAAGTCTCTTCTTGTGTGATGATCTCCTGTTCATCAGCGGTCAGTTAGTGTGCAGCTGTGTAGCTCTTGTAGTACCATCAGTGTCCACCAGGTGGAGTTTGTAATCCTGCAGGCTACCTGTACAGTAGTCGAGCTACCAGCTTAAGCTAACGTTGACAGTTGTGAAGTACAGCCCGACAGCCTGAGGGTCGCCCCGCCCACCTCCTCTGCTCACTCATTTTTAACTGAGGAGCGACTCCACAAGCTTTATGTACTGACCAGTATACCACTGTCTGATATAAACGCACCATGATGACCTCATGACGGAGGAAAGATGGAAAACTCTGTCAGCATGGTCTGTGTCGTTATGTTTCCCAGCATGCTTTGAGCAGCGAAGCAGCCACATATAATACCCACTGAATGGGGCGTACATTCAATCCCGTCAGGTGGCGTTCAGATGGTGATGGACGTGGCATGGTAACATGCTATAGCTGGTCCCACTGGTTTATAGGATGCCCAATTCACACATACTCCGTGTGCGCCGCTGTCTGTCAGCGCCTCGGTTTTGCTCCGTCGGACGGCTCGCGCTCTTTCACACTGGATCCGTTTCTGGGACCTCAGCGCAGCGGAGCGCACCCATGACACATCACAGGAGAACTACAAGATCCCGCGGGAAAAAAGAGAAAAACATGCAAACAACATTGCTTTGTCTTTCTGATGATGCATTGTTGTTCATTCGGTTCCTGTTTTGACGTAATGTTGATAAAGTGATGAAAAATACGATCGCGAGTCCGTATATTGTGTTTTATTTTGAAATTGACCAGATGCTCTGTGTGTTTCCTTGTCTGACTTCCTGTCCAGGCCTGCAGCGTACTCCGGCGAAAATAGACTCGCTGCGTATATGAAACGGAGCAGAGACGTAGTGCCGTTGGTGGCACTCCTTGACGGACCGCAGCGCGCTGTGTGAACATAATGATTGACAAGAGTGGCAGCTAAGTACGGCGTAGTGCGCAGCGCTGACGGACCGCGGCGCTCTCGGAGTATGTGTGAATTGGGGGTTATACACCAGATTTTAAGGAAACTTCTCAAAATCTGCTTTACCTTGAACACACCAAAACGCTCTAAGAATGATCTAAAAATCAGGTGTTTTAATTTATTTAAATTAAAGACGATCAGTCGTGTTTTTAATCATGACACAATCATTAAAGCCAATCAGCTGCTGCGTGGACTGATCAGGGATAAACATTGTGTTTTTATAGAGAAATGCGTCTTAGAGTTTATCGAACAGGTGAGAATGGCAGGTGTGTTGGACAGGTGTGAGTGACAGGTTTGAGTGACAGGTGTGTTGGACAGGTGTGAGTGACAGGTGTGAGTGACAGGTTTGAGTGACAGGTTTGAGTGACAGGTTTGAGTGACAGGTGTGTTGGACAGGTGTGAGTGACGGGTGTGTTAGACAGGTGTGTTAGACAGGTATGAGTGACAGGTGTGTTGAAGAGTTTTTCTGTTTCCTAACGTGTTGTGAGACGGCGAGCTGATCACTGAATATTTAAAGTTAAATTTAAAATAAAAAATATATTTAAATAAAATAATAATGATAAAATATTGCTCAGATTTTATATAAAAGACACTTAATTATTAAAAAAGTTTATCAACAAACTTTAGAGTTTAATAAAACTATTAATGAAACTTCTCTGATGGATTAATGTAGGAGACGACTCAAACTGAAATGTATTAATTTAAACTTCCTATCGAGAGGTGTTCAGGGACTTGCAGGAAATCACAGCGCCGTCAGTGTGTGTGTTTTTCTCACAGAAGAAGCTGTTTATTTCATGTTTGTGTGTGTGCTGTGTTCAGGGGCAGCTTGTAAATATGATCGTTCAGATTTCAGCACAACTTTGTTTTTCTGAAAAATAAGAAAATAATTTATATGTTTAAAAAACTTTCTGAGTTCAGTCTTTTGTTGAAAAACAAACAACACTGACTTCCTGTGGATTGTGTGTGTGTTTGAGATATGTGGCACGTCCCTGCTGGTGCTGTTTTTTTTTCATTATGACATCATTATGACATCATCATTCCCGATCAGGGACACAAGAGGAAGTGTGTCAGCTTCCAATGTGTGTTTTTTTAAATTAAGCGGATTCAAATATAATAAATGAGTTTTATTATTGTTATGACAGAATGAATCACTGCAGCAGAGGTTTTGGTGTTCACAGATGTTTAAAGGACTCGGCTCACTCTTCTTATGTTCTAGATTTCTTATGAAATTGTTTTGAAATGTTTTAATTTATTGAAAGTAAATATTTTTTGAGCATTGCCGCAGTGCGTTCACTGTCTGTGGTTTTATTCACAGTTTGAGGGCTTCTGTTGGAGGTGATGTTGAATATTGTACAGAATAAATAAAGTGACTCAGTGACTGCTCTTCTTCTTCTCGGGTTTCCTTCATGTTCATGACTCATCATAAATCGTTAAATATTTTCATCGTCAGCGGACTCCAGATTTGTCAGGCGTCGTCCAGCAGATGGTTTTCACCGGATATTATCTTCTGATATTTTTCTTAATTTCGTTGATTGGTCTGTTTGTAAAAAAGTTTTCCATTTCAAAATGTGAAGAAAAATATGAAAACTTTTAGCATCATATGAAGAGAATCGACATCAGAGATGAGAACAACTTCCGTCTGACGTGTTTGATATTGATATTAAAATACAGAAACCATAAAGAGGTATAAACGGGGGGGGGGGGTTAATGAAGGCAGACTCATGATTCTGTGTTGAAGGCCCAATCAGTGGACTTTTATTTACAGGTGTAACCAGGTAATGAGAATCTGAAGATAAACTCATAATGAGCAGGTACATTCTGCAAGATGCAAATGTTTTCGGGGAGAGAGCAAGAGCAGGTGAGTATGTGTGTTCATGAAGCAGCGCAACAAGAGAGAGCATGGGTTGATGTGTTATGACACCTCGGTTGTCTTTAATGTTATATAGGCTATGAATGTAAGGTCATGAAAGTTTGCCATAAAGTCAAAGGAAATTATAACATTCATCAAATGTGTATAAACCCTTATAACTGATGGTTCTCTGTTTTACATGTTGTCAGTGAAGTCGTCTCCGAAGTTGATCATCTGTCTCAGAGCGCTCAGGATCAGAGCGTCCACGTTGTCATTCAGCTCAATCTCTTCGCTGTAGTTCTTCACAGGAAAGATGCAGTTCAGCGGGATTCCCACGGCTGCACTGAAGTCTTTCATCTGAGGGTTCAAGAGAACACACATCAGCTGAAACTATCAGACAGGATCCCATACGATATGACATCATTTCTCAGTCTCACCTTCATCTTCAGGTGTTTGCTCTTGTACACGTTCTTCAGGTCCTTTTCCGTCTCCTCACACGCCTGATCGATATTCGTGATGATCGCCATCTGAGGAATCCCTGCAAACAAACAGTCCGACAATGTTCATGCAGGGACAGAGATGTTAGCTGATGCTAAGCTAACATGATCAGGCTAATGGAGATATCATGAGGTGATGATGAAGACCCTTGCTCAATAAAACACCAAATATTGACTGAAACACACAGAGGTCCCTGAATGCAACATAGATCACCACTGTCAGTTTAATCGATTGGTTGGTTGATTGGTTGGTTGATTGATCTTACCAAGGTTGCTGGCTGCCTCTCTGATGTTGGCCATTTTCTGTAGAATTGACTCCTTCACTTCTGCATACGCGGCGGAGAGCACACAAACGAGAACATGGACTCTGTCATCCAGAGAGGGGGCGGAGTTGTAGTCTGGATCGTCATTGGACAGTGAAGACACCGGATTGAACTGCAACCAAAAAACGTGCAACTTTAGGAATAATAAACAAAACAACAAACTCCTGAGTCAGCAGTCGGATCATCATTGATTATTATTGGGGAAGACTTTATAGACTTAGAAGTTTTCAGGTCACTGGAGACTGGAACCAGACTGAAACTAGACCCTGGTCTACCCTAAAACAGGGTCTTGAAGAGTCCTAACAGGAAACTGTGACGACCTAAACAACATCAACTGTTCTGATGTGGTTTTTATTCTATTTTAAAATATTTGTGATACATGTCAGGACCAGCGTACTTTGTACCCCTCCTTCACGTGTCCTTTCAGGGCCAGATTGAGGTCTTCAGCTCGGACTCCCTCGCCCTCACCGTCCTCCAGACCCATGATATCATTGAAGACAAACGGGCAGAACGTTCTGGGGTTTCCTTGTCCCCTTCTGATTTTGTGAGTCTGAAACTGAAACACAAAAGAAGATGAGCTGCTTGTTTGAATGACCAACAAGTTTCCTCTGAGCCAAGCTTCATCCTGAATCCTGGATCAGCCTGAGGATCAGATAGTGGATCAGCTTCTGGATCAGACTAGGGATCAGATAGTGGATCAGATTATAGATCAGACTAGGGATCAGATAGTGGACCAGACTAGGGATCAGATAGTGGATCAGATTATGGATCAGACTAGGGATCACACTAAGGATCAGATAGTGGGTCAGACTAGGGATCATATTGTGGATTAGACTGGGGATCAGACTAGGGATCAGATAGTGGATCAGACTAGGGATCAAATTTGCCTTACCTTTTTGGTGAAACTGTGTCCTGATTGGACCGAACTACTGACTAATGCTGGACAGGTCATCCTGCGTCGCATCACGTTGCTCACAGAGTTGATGAAACTGGACTTCCCGGCCGCGATGGGTCCGTACAGAAGGATCCGGAGATGACTGATGTCTTTGTTCTCCGGTTGAAAGTTCTGAACGTACTGCAGACTGCTCGCGGTGTCTCTGTTTTCACAAATCATTTAGGAAGGAATTAACATTTCTGATAATAAAATCAATGACGTTACTAAGAACATTAACCTCAGAGTTGTATCATTTAATAATCTGTTTTATTCCTTTCTAATTAAACTGAATTAATTTCCACTCCAATAGAACTCACCCCCAGGATATGTTCCTCCACGGCTCATCGAACACTGAATAGAAGATTGATCATGATGTTAAATGTATTCATATAAATATTTAATGTATTCATAAATCTCATTCTGTGTGATACTGGTTGTTATTAAAGCCATCATCTTACTGGGAGATGTCTTTGGCGAGTCTTCTATAAAGAACACATTCAGAAAAGAAGCAGATTTAACAAACAGACTTTTACTTTGAAGAGGACAAGAAGGAAGTGTTTGTGCTTCTCACCTGGTTCAATGAACTGATGACGAAACAACCACCTCACTGTAAACAGAGACAAACAACATCCTGTTTAATGAAACGTCTGACACATCCAGTAGATAAATGAGTGTTTCATAAAACAGGAAACTGAGGATATTAACAATAAACACTGCAGGGGTATGTCCTCAGCCCCTTCCTCTACTCCCTCTTTACACATGACTGCTCTCCCATTCACTCCACCAACACCATCATGTTCGCTGACGACACCACCATGAAGGACTGAGAACTGACAACAACGAGACGGCCTACAGTGAGGAGGGTCAACATCTGGTACAGTGGTGCTCCCATAACAACCTGGACTTAAACACAAGCCCCCCCCCTCAAAAAAAAAAAAAAATTTAAAAAAAATCTTATACATACCGCGGACACTGCATGCCCGCCTCTCAGGCAAATAACCACAGCAGCACCACCTTATTATTAGAGTGCTGGACCTGACGGCTGCTCCTGCACTTTCTCTCTCAGATCTTCTTATTGTGTTTATGATGTGACGTGAATGTTTGTCTTTACATCATCATGACTGTCTGTCTGTGCTGCTAAGACAATAAAGATATATTCTATTCTATTCTATAAACAACCTTCTCATCTTTCATGGACTCCTTCAATATCAAACATTGATTCATAACAAGCGCTCATTTTCAAAAATCACCTGAAAAAAAAGGTTTAAACTTAAAGAAATATTCTTACATACATTGTCTCGTCGTCATCCTGAAGTCGATCTGAAACCAAAACACAAGACAAACTCTTTATATAGGCTAACACACACACACACACACACACACACACACACACACACACACACACAACATCCTGTGAGGAATCACATGACTTCACAGAAACGCACCAGTTTCTTGTAAACGTCCCTTTCACTTTCACACGTGTGTGTGTGTGTGTGTGTGTGTGTGTGTGTGTGTGTGTGTGTGTGTGTGTGTGTGTGCGCGCGTGTTGGGGAGGGTCATATAAAGAGTGTCGGGTCTACTTGCTTTAGTTTTCTGTAGGATGGCGGAGCAGCAGGAAGCTTCAGGTCAGTCTGATTCTCTTCATTCAGATATGTTTAGATTCATCAGCATGTTAGCATCACATTCTAACACTCCATGACCTTGTGTTGCAATAATTATTAAAACACAGTCCTGTTTCATTGTTAAATTTGTGTAAAACTAAATGTTCTGTGTTTTATACTCTATTTTCTATGCTCTATCAGCATTTCCCCTACCATTATATTAGAGGGGAGCCCGCCCCCCCTTAAAGGTCAAGTTAATTTTATTACATTTTATTTTCTATATTAGTTCAGGCAGGCCACTGAGTCACGCTCTACTATCATGCCAAAGTTTCGGTAACAGCTGATCTCACACAGGACGCATCATCTGATGGCCAGCTGGTTTGCTTCAAAGCGGCATATTGGCCAAATAGTATATGCCGCCCTATTTAAACTGCTATAGCCGGCCTACTTTTGCTGCTCCCTCTGCAATCTGCATTTGCAAGCTGCATTTGCGTCCCTCCTCCTCCCCAGCTCCTCCTTTTCTGCTGTTCTGACTTAATTAATGTCATGCTTGTCATTGATGCTCTGTTGAGGTTTGCTGCTTATCTCCCTGCCTTATAGCTTTCCTTGTATCCACGGGGAGGGCAGGAATGTGTGCAGAGCCATACCGCCAAATATAAAGAATTGCGTCAAAGTATCCTTCTTGACAAAGTGGTCCTGACTGAACAGAAGTCGTTCAAGGATACCTTTCCTATAGAACAGGTTTATACCTTGTCCTTTTATTAAACAAACTAAAGTCTCTATGGTTGCGCCTTTACTATTCTCCTTTGCTATCTGTATCACGCATGGCGGAGTTCAGCCCCGATGCACGCACGCACGCACACACACACACACACGCACGCGCACACACACACACACACACACACACACACACACACACACACACACACACACACACACACACACACACACACACTCTCACCAGTGGACAGAGAGCACATGTCGGAAAGTATGTCGCGTCAACCACCTGAAACGCAGACAAAAATATCTGCGTTTTTGAAACGCTCCCAGGGTGGTGAATATGGCAACACTCGTTCTCCTGCAAGTAGCAGCCAGAATAACTCTGTGTTCTGTGTTCTAAGCTCTATGTTCTGTTTTCTGAACTCTATGCTCTGTGTTCTCTGTTCAATGTTTTGTGTTCTAAGCTCTATGTTCTGTTTTCTAAACTCTATGCTCTGTGTTCTCTGTTCAATGTTCTATGTTCTAAGCTCTGTTTTCTGTGCTCTATGTTCTGTGTTCTAAATTCCAAGCTTTGTGTTCTAAGCCCTATGTTCTGTGTTCTAAGCTCTATGTTTTAAGCTCTATGTTCTGTGTTCTATGCTCTATGTTTTAAGCTCTATGTTCTGTGTTCCAAGCTCTATGTTCTAAGCTCTTTGTTTTATGTTCTGTATTCTGTGTTGTAAGCTCTATGTTCGGTGTTTTAAGCTCTATGTTCTGTGTTCTATGCTCTATGTTCTGTGTTCTAAGCCCCTCCCTCCTGACTTACAGTTTATCTGTGATTTAGGTCCTTTAGTCAGAAACATTTGATTTATATCTTTGGGGCCTCACACCTGTCTCCTCAGGTACGGGCAGCTCTGTGGATCCAAGTGACAAGTCCACAGGGGATCCAAAGACACCATCATTAGACCCACAGGTGAGTTTATACTTTGTGCAGTTCACAAAAGATACTTGGCCAATCAGATCACAGCTGTACAGACAGCCTATGAGGTAGGGACGGGTAGGTCTTCTAAATATGGTGAACCGGATTCTGCTGACACTAATGAGAATTCTCTCCATGCTGCCTTAAATGGGTGGACAGAAATTTCACATCTATTAAATGTACTGCTGGATTGATCATTGCAGTCCGGTGTGCCTGCACTCACAGGTGTCCCTGCGCTAACAGGTGTGCCTGCAGCCACTATATAAGACCCCAACTCATAGTTGTGGATGTGTCAGGTCTCCATCTACCTAACCAGACACGTTTTAATAACACTAAAACTTATTCATGTCACTGATTAAATATGAATTATTAATCACAATTATTATTGATTTCTGTATTTGAAGAGGGGCAGTGTTAGTCCCTCTGCCAGATGTTTGAGGCGTCTTTGAATCAAATATTGAAATATAAGCTAAAAGAAGTCCAACACAGGGTCAAGTTAAAGTTACCACGGGGAGGTAAATACACCATATTCATCTATTATTATAATAATATAATAAACTCTCTGTGGTCCTCAGGTGGAATCTGACTCTCCTACCTTACAATGTCCACACTGTGGGGGTCCAATCAGACAAGATCCCCCTGTGGACGCTGGAGAGGAGATGCTGGTGGAGGACCAGGATCAATACTTAACTCAGGTGAGGGGGATTTACCTCAAATAGTGATTAGAGTGTAATCCTGGTGGGCTGGGTCTAAAGTCAAAGTTTCAATTAATTTAATAAATAACCCTTACCATCTCCCCAACCTGGCTGCGTCACCATGGTAACAGACTCTAAACTCCTCACCTTCTCTGTCTCAGGTAATGTTCACTTTTAAATCCTCTGTAAAGTGTTGTCAACATGCTAACAAACATTACATATAACATGCTAACAAATTTTAAAGCTAACATGTTAACTAAGATTAAAGCTAACATACTAACAAATATTCAAGCTAACATGCAAACAAAGACTAAAGCTAACATGCAAACAAAGATTAAAGCTAACTTGCAAACAAAGATTAAAGCTAACTTGCTAACAAAGATTAAAACTAACATGCAAACAAAGATTAAAGCTAACTTGCTAACAAAGATTAAAGCTAACATGCAAACAAAGATTAAAGCTAACATGCAAACAAAGATAATGGCTGACATGCTTCCAAATATTGAAGCTAGCTTGCTTACAAAGATTGAAGCTAACATGCTAACAAAGATGTCTTTCCTGTTTGTTTCAGATGGAGGCGGTCCTGAAGGAGCTCAAAGATGTGATGCTCATACAACAATTTGAGAGTAAACAACTTCCCTTTTTACAAGTACTCCTTCTGTTACTCCTTCTTTAATTACTCCTCCTTTAGTTACTCCTCCTGTAGTGACTCCTCCTGTTACCCCTCCTGTAGTGACTCCTCCTTTAGTTACCCCTCCTGTAGCGACTCCAGTAATTACTCCTCCTGTAGTTACTCCTCCTGAATTTACTCGTCTTGTAGTGACTCCTCCTGTTATGCCTCCTGTAGTTACTCCTCCTGTAGTGAATCCTCCTGTTACTCCTCCTGTAGTGACTCCTCCTATAATTACTCCTCCTGTAGTGACTCCTCCTATAATTACTCCTCCTGTAGTGACTCCTCCTGTATATAATTACTCCTCCTGTAGTGACTCCTCCTGTTATGCCTCCTGTAGTTACTCCTCCTATAATTACTCCTCCTGTAGTGACTCCTCCTATAATTACTCCTCCTGTAGTGACTCCTCCTATAATTACTCCTCCTGTAGTGACTCCTCCTGCATATAATTACTCCTCCTGTAGTGACTCCTCCTATAATTACTTCTCCTGTAGTGACTCCTCCTGTATATAATTACTCCTCCTGTAGTGACTCCTCCTATAATTACTCCTCCTGTAGTGACTCCTCCTGTATATAATTACTCCTCCTGTAGTGACTCCTCTTGTATATAATTACTCCTCCTATAATTACTTCTCCTATAACTACTCCTCCTGTAGCTTCTCCTCGTGGTGATATGAATGTCTGCGCTGTGTGTTGGTGCAGATGCTGAGCGTCTGGTGAAGAACTACATCGACAAAACTCCACCTGACAAACACTCCCTGTTTGAGCTCCTCCGATATCTGAGAACTCTGCACCAGAAACCTGACAAAGGTAATGTTTACTTTTAATCTTCATGAGTCACATGACTCAATTGTGACTCAGCTGTCAGTCACATGACTCTACTGTCAGTCACATGACTCTACTGTCAGTAACATGACTCTACTGTCAGTCACATGACTCTACTGTCAGTAACATGACTCTGCTGTCAGTCACATGACTCTGCTGTCAGTAACATGACTCTACTGTCAGTCACATGACTTTGCTGTCAGTCACATGACTCTACTGTCAGTAACATGACTCTGCTGTCAATCACATGACTCTAAATTTCACCCCGCTATTGAAAACAAGATGACTTAAAACGATGGATGACAATACCACTTTCAATTATAGGACACATTGCTACCATAAAAATGATGACACTACCAAAACTCAATTACTTATTTACAATGTTCCCAATCCAACCTACAGCAAAACGGTTTAAGACATTGGATTCAATAATAACAGCATTCTATTAGAAAAACAAAAAACCCAGAATAAAACTAACTAATTAAAACAATCAAAACTTCAAGGAGGCCTAGAAGCGCCAAACTTTCATCACTATTACCTAGCAAACCAGTTACAATACCTTATCAAATGGATCCACACAAACCATCACCATCACCCATGGCTGGACATAGAGCAAACCGAATTAAATTAAACTAAATGTAAAGAAAAAGGAATCCCACATCTCCAGCACATCTTTGACCAAAATGAACAATTTCTCCAATATATCCAACTACAACAGTCAATCAAGGCAGAAATAAAGATCACCAGCACTCACCTAATCCAACCATCACTACTGGACAGCATCAAGAAAATAGCACAATCGAAAAAAAAAATTATATAAGCTTATATCTTCTTCCGATGATGCACCTCATATAAAGCTTAACAAATGGGAAACAGACCTCGACATCCACACTGACAATCAATCTTGGAACAAAATCTGCAACAACATTTTCATCATGTCCAACAACACTAACATACAGCTAATACAAAATCATCCACAGAACACATCTCACGCAACACAAGATGCACATCATGGGACTAGCTAAATCAGACATTTGCACTCACTGCACATCCAACACAGCCGAGGACCACCGCCACGCATTTTGGCTCTGTCCACCAATTCATAACTTCTGGAAAGAAATCACCACCACACTATCCCGACTCTTTGGCTGCAACATCCCCCTATCCCCCTCTGTTTGCATTCTTGGCAATCTAGATCAGTGGTTCTCAAACTATGGTACGCGTACCACCGGTGGTACGTGGGCTCCCTGTGGTGGTACGCAAAGAAATCTCCACAATATAAAAAAAAAAAACCGTTCAGCATAAAACGACATTTTTTATTTTTTTTGACATACTCTTATCTTATCTGTCTTGTATCTATTGGGTTGTATTTATATCAAATGTGTTTTCCCCTCTAAATTAATCTAGTTTTTGCGACAAACAACTTTAATCTGCTAAATTTTTGCTCGCGCTCGCACAGACATAAACAACAACAGGAGTACGCCTCACGTTTTGAAAAGTTCCGCTCGATATTCCGTTATATTTCAGTCCTGAATCAACAGCAAGCAGTTGTAGGCCTACATTAACAGATATTCTGTTATTTATTGGAGTTCAGCACAATCGGCAGCAAGCAGCTGAACATAACGGAGCCAGTAGAAGCTTCAGTTTTTGATGCATGTCGCTCACCTCACCCCCCTCTCTCTCTCTTGCTCTGAAGCTGATGTGATTCTGCTCTATTTTGCTGTCTTAACACTAGGACCACCAACAGTCTAGACCCCCCTCCAAGCACCGCAGCCGTCTTTCAGACGGCATATGCAATTGTAATTGTTTGTGCTCAGAAGCACACAAATAATGCATTTTTTTGATGAAGTTAAATACAACTTACTTTTATCTACAAACCAAATAGACTATCAGCATAAGGCAGGATTGGTAACCTTTTAAATGTCGCATGTCAATTTACAGTATCTGTCGGCTTTTTTAGTGCGCCGTTTTTTACTGCTGCTCCACGTCTCCCGTTGCTAAAACACATTCTACAAAAATGAAACATACTTAACTTTTAGTCTATTATACTGTTGGCTTCATTAGGCTATGCATTTTAATAAAAACACTGCAAAAAAGTGTTAAACACCGATGCTCCTCCTCCTCTCTGCAACTGGGTTTGTTTCCCCGAAATCATTGACCAACACACACGCACGCCAAAAACAACAACAACAACAACAACAAAAACACGGCTATCTATGGGCATGACAAACTATATAGCCTAGAAAAATAACTGCAGAAATCCATAACAGATGCAGTGGTGAACAAACAAACAGATGAACAAATGAAAGATCGGCACCTCGGACAGCGCCGCGGCATGTAATGCACAAACCTGCTGCACAAGTGCTCAACCTTTACGGTGCACTTCCCACTCTCAGGGTGCTTGCACCCCTTGCAGGAGACAATGGTCATATTTTTCTTGCAGTGCGTGTTTGTCTGACACTGCCTCCTTCTCAGCTCTTGTGGATGTTATGGCTCAGTGGGCACCAATGTCAGACACGCAGGTGTTCCTCTCTCTGTTCCTTTGTCGGCTCAAGAATGAGCATGTATCTATCTGTCTATGGTCTCTATCTATCTATTTGTATGTCCTATCTATCTGTCGCTCTTTGTTAAATTCCTGCGCATATATATGAAGTCTATAAATAGAAACAATAACTAATAAAAATTAAAACGATGTGCGAAAACAATCCAGGGAAATGTATCATTTTCAACTGCAGTCAATATGAAGGCGGCGACGGTTAGAAGTATAAATGCTCAGAAATCTTGTGTGTTTTATTTTAGTAACACATAGGCTTCAGAAAACATACAGGACACATATTTAAGAAAAGTCATTGGATGAGAGGCTCGTAGTTTTTATTTAAAAAGAGTTACTTGTATTATAAAAAGCCAAACCGTCCGTCATACGGTCTTGGTGGTTCTAGTGTTAACACTCCTCAGGAGTCGAGAGGGATTTTTAAAAAAAAAAGGCAGTTTTGCTATGTTGAATGCAGAGACTTATAATACAGCGGCTCTGGTTGCACGGAGCCTGCAGAGCGCGCTCTCTCTCTCTCCCCTGCTCCCCCTCTCTCTCTCTCTCTCTCTCTCTCTCCCCTGCTCCCTCTCGCTCTCTCTCTCAGGCACGCAGCAATTTTATGAATAAATGAAAAATTAAATAAGAAGAGGTTTGAAATATACTTGGGCCCAGGTATCGTCTATTAGTGGGAAACACTGGAGACTAAATATTCTCAAACAGGTTGTTGGTATAAAGTTGTCATTTGTTTTGTGCTGCACTTTTTTTGATTTGGGTAAATGTCAGTGTTGTGTTAGTTTAAGTGCCAGTTCTAGCGCTAGCCCTTAGTAGTCCTATAGTGTGGATGCCAACAGTCAATAATAAATAACCTCCTGCGTAAAATGTGTGTTGAAATAGGCCTAAAGTGTATTTTAACATCTATCATAATGGTGGTACTTGGAGAGACAAATATTTTCGGAGGTGGTACGCAGTCTAAAAAGTTTGAGAACCACTGCTTTAGATGAACTTGTGTTGCTACACTGTTCTCATGTTTTTCTCTGTCCTGTATGCTCTTACTTACTTTTTTTTTGTGCGTTTGCTTTCTTTGTTTTTGTTTTGGTCTGCTTGCAAAACTGTACCATACCACAGCTCCCCTCTTGTTTGTATGTGTTTGCCTCTTCTTTTTATGTATGTATGCACTTAAAAAAAAAAGGAAACTTTATATGTGACCCCTATTTTAGTATGTTGCTTTCAGTATGTATATTTTGAGTATGCAGTAGGCAGTATGTTGTATTTGATTTGGGACACAGTCGAGTTTAACAGGAAGTGGCAGGGCAGCCAATACGGCGTACGGTACTGACACTGAGCTGAATCATCATCATTAACCTTCTTCTATTGAGAAAACATGAAGTATTTCTGTTGATGAACTCAACTTCCTGGATTGTCTAAATGTTTGTTCCCTCAGGCAGGAAGACCACCTCCTCTACGTCATCCAGTTGGAACCTTTCCAGAGTGAAGTTTTTCTCCGTGGTGACTGGGCGGACCTGTGGGGCTGATGATGTCATAATGGAACAGGTGAAGAAAGTTGGATGGTTTTCAACAAATGTAGAGCCAGCCACAGACCCACAGGACTGTGACATCATCATCCTGTTCTGTCCAATCACGTCTCGTGTTGGAACAGATGTTGACGCCGCCATGAAAAAGATTTCAGGTAAACCTCAGATGACTTGAACAGCCTGTACGGAGAACATTTAGGGGGGCGGGGTTTCATGAGTGTATAGTAGACTTGAGTGAACCTGATATCCTGTGACGTGTTGGCTGATGGTCGTCCTCTGTGTCTCCCGTTTGTCTCTTTACTGCTGTCTTCAGGGGACAAACCCGTTGTCCTGGTGGTGATGCATCACACACGAGACGCTGACTACTCTGTGGACAAGAAAAGATGGAGCGACACATTTAAGAATGTTGTCCTTGATGTTCACGTTCTCTTCCATGAGACCCTGCAGGGATTACTGAAGTGTTCCAGGAACAACAACGCCGTCCATCAGATACAGAAAGAGTTAAAGAGACACAGTAAATATAGATTTACTTAAGGAAGGATTAGGTGAACTCTTTAATGAAACCATGATGACACTACTGTTGCTGTAAAAATGAGGTTCAAAATAATAAAAGACCTGAAACTGAACTTTTGTTTCTGCTGTTTTTCTCAAACTTATTTTCTAAAACGTCTCTGTGTCAAAACAATGACGCCCGAACATGTGTCCACCAGCTTGGTATAGATTACATACAGGTGTAGTAAGATGATAACACACCACCCACTGTAATACACCTGACCATGTTAACACCTCCCACTTTAATACACCTGACCACCTGGTGGAAGTGATGTCATAGATGATGTCACCAGGTGTATCTGTGTTTTTTCTGGCAGAGACCCCAATGAGCCGGATCGACTCCTCAGAGGACTGACAGAGAGAACCACGTTCATGGAGTTCACATAGCACCTGCTCCTCCTCCTCCCCCTTCTCCTCCTCCTCTTCATCCTACTCCTCTTCCTCTTCATCCTCTTCCTCCTCCTTCTCCTCCTCTTCCACCTCCTCCTTCTCCTCATCCTCCTCCTCCCCTTTCTCCTACTCCTCTTCCTCTTCCTCCTCCTCCTCCTCCTCCTATTGCTTTTCCATCATGAGACTGCTAACAGACACGCACTGATGGAGAGATGTCAGAGCAGTCTCTGTCCAGCAGGGGGCGCCTCCACTGATCACACAAACCGGACCTGTAGCAGGAAACAATGAGCTCCTCCTTTGATGGAGTCCCGGGCTATTTCGTGTATTGGGACACATCTTTTAATGTTATTCAGTTATTATTATATAAATATCAATAAACTGATCTGTAATCTTTGATCAGCTGATCTCTACGGAAGCTAGAGGACTCCA